>NW_011500727.1:71790-78914 GCF_000495115.2 Populus euphratica
TTTTTTTTATATATATATATATATATATATATATATATATATATATGCGAGTGTAATTCGTGATAAAGAAAAGAATGAAATGAAGCTTATAAACGAAGAAATATAGGAAACTGATATAGAAAGGAGCCAAATCGATCCCTAACGGTAGTGCCTTTAACAGACAAGGGGCGTGCTGCATTTTAAAGCGTGAGAGAGCTACTTGTTTACTTTCGATTGATGCTCCTGTGGTTTTGGATCCATCGAAAAGACTCTTTCGAAGAGCATGTGGAGAAAAGGCATTTTGCTTCCAATACAATCTAAATTTCAAATCTGCTTACGACGCAGACTCTCCCAATTACGTCCTTAATATTCATATAGATAGCATGCAATTTATACATGGAGAGATTCCTCATCAATCTAAGACTCTTGCCGGAATCTTCATTTCTTGATAAAAATCAACATGTATATAGTATATGGTATATATATGGTGATTAAGATTTACTAATTATTATCATTGGTACGACTTCTAGCTCGATACTTGGTCTTTAGTTTCTTTTCAACATATTAGGATATCAATTGATGTGGGACGTTTTGAAGATACGTTCGTGGAAAAAATAAATAAGTCAAAATTACCCACATGTTGTTTGACAAAAAAAAAAGGTTTAAATTTTAGACCTAGTTTAACTTTTGTCAAGATTTAAAAATGTTAATTGTATATTTAATTATTTTTCTGACTTCGTTTTGGGTTGGTTTTAAATTAATTCAATATGAAAGTTTAAAGTTAAATATATTATTTTTCAACATACCTTTATAGATATATACATCTTATATTTAATTTTTATTAAATAAGTAAATATAGTTATATTCAAACTTATAATTATTTAATCATTAAGAATATGATATTATATTAAAAAGTTAATTCAACTTAAAAATTTAAATTATTAAGTGAACTTCTAATATATAATTTATATTATTCTCTAATTTATTTTATGTGATGCTTTTAATTTATACATCATTTTTATAATTGAACTCCACTCTGGCTAGGTTTTTAATTTAATTGTTTTTATTTGAAATCTTCAACTTTTGAGAAAAATGATCAAACTTCAAAACTTATGATGAATTTGGTACTTGAGATAGTTATTTGATCATAATTTTTATTTTTATTATTGATATTGTAGCATGTGAGCTTTGAGGAGCAGAAGAGCTAGCAGTGTAATACAGACATATATAAAAACAACGTCTGAGAACCCCACTACGACCCCTCCTACCATATAAGCTATAAAGCTCCCTCTTGAAGCATGAAAACACTTACTTTGACCTCTCTCTCTCTCTCTCTCTCTCTCTCTCTCTCTCTCTCTCAGGAACAAGAAAAGGAAAAAAAAGAAAGAAAAGGATACTGGCAAAAAGTAGCAAAAATGGTTACAGAAGAGAAATCCCACAAGTACCCAACAATGCCAGAGGTAGAAATTGATCTCAATTAAGCACAAACAGAAAATCTTCTCCTTGATTTCTTAATAAGCATACTGACGCCAGCACTTGTTATTTTGTTTATCCTTCTTCTTTCCATTAGGTTGTGGAGGAGCTAAAAAGAATGACAGACATAGGCTTCCCTATAGCAGCTTTGAGCTTGGTGGGGTATCTCAAAAACATGATCTTAGTAGTCTGCATGGGAAGACTAGGAAGCTTGGAGCTCGCAGGTGGTGCCTTAGCTATTGGATTCACCAACATCAGTGGCTACTCAGTTCTTTCCGGCCTAGCGATGGGGATGGAGCCTCTATGTAGTCAAGCATTTGGTTCGAGAAATCTATTAGTAGCATCTCATACTCTAAGAAGAACAATTCTTATGTTACTGCTTGCTTCAATACCTATTGGCTTGTTGTGGGTCAATCTTGAACCCCTCTTGCTTAGCCTCCATCAAGATCCTGACATAACCAGAATCGCAAGTTTATACTGTAGATTTTCCATTCCTGATCTTATTGCTAATAGCCTCCTGCACCCTCTACGAATTTACTTGCGCAGTAAAGGAACTACATGGCCATTAATGTGGTGCACCCTGGTCTCCATTGTTCTGCATGTTCCTGTCACCATATTTCTAGCCTTCACTCTTTGTCTTGGAGTCCCTGGAATTGCAATTTCTACTTTTATCACCAATTTTAACACCCTCTTGTTCCTCGTATGCTACATGTATTTATTTAGTCGGGCCACTGAGGAGGAGCCCTCGTCCACACCTCTAATTAGACAACAACCATTTCTATCATCTCCTTCTACTTCACTAAGAAAGGAATGGGGACTCCTACTCCGGCTTGCCATTCCAAGTTGCATAGCTGTTTGTTTAGAGTGGTGGTGGTATGAGTTCATGACAATTCTAGCCGGTTACTTGCACAACCCTCAAGCCGCCCTAGCAACATCAGCTATTATAATTCAGACCACATCCCTAATGTACACGTTGCCAACATCACTGAGTGCATCGGTGTCGACTCGGGTGGGCAACGAGCTTGGAGCAGGCAGGCCACAGAAAGCTCGTTTGGCCACGGTGGTTGCAATAGGCTTAGCCTTATTAAGCTCATTGTTTGGTTTGCTATGGACCACCCTAGGGAGAGAAGCATGGGGGAAAGTTTTTACAAAAGATGATGAGGTTCTCGAGCTAACTATGGTTGTACTGCCCATAATTGGATTATGTGAGCTTGCAAATTGTCCACAAACGACAAGCTGTGGAATTTTAAGAGGGAGTGCTAGGCCCGGCATCGGGGCAGGGATTAACTTTTACTCCTTTTACATGGTGGGTGCACCTGTGGCCATAGGCCTAGCCTTTGTTTGGAAACTAGGGTTTGTGGGTCTATGTTATGGTCTTCTAGCGGCTCAAGTTGTATGTGTAGTCTCAATTTTAACAGTAGTATACAAGACAGATTGGGATAGAGAATCGTTAAAGGCCAAAGAACTGGTTGGCAATACTGGTGCCTTGGCACATGAACATGCAGACCATATAGCCAAATGTGAAGAAGGAGAAGGGCTAAGTTTCGGGTGAAGAGCGAGAAAAAGATTGAGGGATTGTGGCCGATCGAATGAACACGAACAAAAAAGAACTGCGGCATTAACAGGACTAGAAAAAAAAAGGGTGGGGGGGAGGGGGGGTTCAAATAACACTTTTCATCTTCATTATTGCAACTCCATCCATCCATTATTCTAGCAATTCTACTGTACGTGTTTCCTCTGCTTAGCTTTGTCTTTTCTAATTTTTGTCCCTACCAATGACCTTCTTACGTGTATATATATATGTCCACACACTACTATATTTTTAGTGCTAGAAGGTGCGCTCTCGCGGTGTTTTATATATCGAATAGCTCCTTTTCGCCCCCTCGCTCTTGTTGTAAAACCCAATTGTTCTTTTCTTTTCTTTTCAATTGGCTTGCTTGCTGCTACTATTGTAATCGCTAGCCTTTTGTTTTCAGTATTTCTGTAAGCTATTTAGGGCTTGCATGACCTGAGGAATCCTATGTCTTAAATATTGTGTGCCTTCTAGCTAGCTACGTACTTGCTCTATTTTGTTTTATGAAGGGACCTATTGACCATTTTATACTTGCTACTACAGAAATATCTTATCATGAGAAGCAGTCACCTTAATAAGTTAAACCGTGGAGGGTTTTGGCTTGGCAGCTACGTTCCTGCATCTTAATCTGTTTGATATTATACAGCACAACTTCGTTTAAGTCTTTAATTATAAGAATATCTAGATTAATTAAAATGCACTATAACACACACACACACACACACACACACATATATATATATATATATATATATATATATATATAAAAGATGTAACATTTTTTTAATTAAATGAAAGACGAGAAATTTATTAAATAAAGATGATATAGTCATTAAAAGAAAGAAAGACTCCTTCCAAGCAAACTAAAATAGCTTTCTTATACCAAGCAGCTTGTAGCTCAGTAGCATAAGGTGCTGCTCGTCTTCTTTCGAACTTTGGTTCGCGTCCCAGTGACAGTGGGGCTGGCGAGTGGTTTCCTTCCTCTATCTGCTGGCTCCTCTCTGTGTGGTACGCCTGTCACCCTCGCGGTGCCTTACCTGTTCCCTGGGCTTACAGAATGTTCAGTGGACCGTGGGATTAGTCGTGGTGCGTGCAAGCTGGCCCGGACACCCACGTTAATAAAAAAAAATAGCTTTCTTATTAACTTACTATACTAAAACATGATCAAATATTAAACATAAAAAAAAAATGAAATTATAACCATAGAACTAAATTAATTTTGCTATTTAGGCAAGCGACCCACTATATTATTCCTCTCTTTATAAATTGTGTAAAATTTACAGAAAACAATATATTAAATGCATTTGAAATGTTATTAAAAACATCTTGTAAGTAACCGCATTATATTGTTGCCCTTAATCTAAATAATAACACCGTGCGGATCAACTTAATTTACAACCTAATCTTTTAAAAGAACTATAGCAATAATCAATATTCAATTGCTTTTTAAATTGTAAAAAAATCTCAAATACATTATCAATTAAATGGAAATATATGCATACCAAAAGAAAAAAAAGTACATACAAACCAATAAACATCTTTTCCAATAGTTTTGCAAATAGAGATGATCATAACCAATATTGTGCCCTCGATACACATATATAGACATAAAATTGATAGAAATGTCTTCAATCATTGAGGCCATCGACTGATGGCAAAGGTTCTACTTTCACCAAAACTTAGCTTGTACTCATGTGCAAACATGTCCATGATTGGACAGCCATGGCCATCAATATATAAACACACACACACACACACCCGTACACGCTTAAAGAAAGCAAATGGATCATGTGCCGGGCACATGCGACCTCCTTATATTGGTGGAATTTCGCTGTCAACGATTGTCAAAAAAAGGTACTTGAACATCATTATCGAGTGCGATTTACTTTTCAGATTGAAGTTGGATTATCATAGCAGCCCAGCCTATGATCGGATGATAAATCACCCGTATGTCCCATGGTTGATTTGTAATTGGTCCAGCGAGCTGTACTGGCTCGGTCTTCGTACAAGATATCAAAATGGAGACAAATATTGCAAAGATTTTGAAATCCGCATTGTAATTTCTTGAAAAATGGTTTGAATTTGGAAGGTATTTAAAATTCATTGGATTCTTGTTTTGAATTTCCATCCGTTTGTATGCTCCTTTTTCCCACTCTAAGTTAATGTCTTTGAACGCATCTCTTGTGTTCGAAAACCCAATTAACCAATGGAACTCTTAGTTAGATTAGCTTGAGAGTTGTTTGAACGGGATTTTGTCTTCGCTTTTGCTTTCCCTCTCTAATTAATCTGTCCCGTTTTCTCTTTTTTCAACGCTTTGAATCTCTGCTTGGTCTAATATTTCTGCTAATAAAATTGCTTGGAGTATTATAGTTTTGACACGAATGATGACCGAAGGACAACCTTCATAGATGGATTTTTCGGTCCGAATACATAATCACAGGAGACTAACTTTGATCACTTCTTCATTCACGATCCCCTCTTCATTAATCCAAGTAAAATTCTGCTAAATGCCTTGAGAAATATGGTGTTCTTATTTATTGTTTTTATTATAAAAAAAAACAGGTTGCTGGCAGAAGAGCATTAACTTCTGTATAGCTAGATAGGCCGGCTAAAAGCATAGCATATTTTGGATAGGAATACCAGCAAAATTGAAAATGAGAGCTTGAATTAATTAGGGAACAATCGAGAAAATGCTAATTTGACTCTTGAACAAGATAGTTGGAATAGGGTACGGTGTTGGATTAAAACAAACAAACTTTAACGAAAAGATTCTAAAAATTAAAGATGTTGGAAAAAAGGTTTCACCTACATTTTAGCTGAAGGCTTTGTTCAAAAGTTTTATTCGTACTAAAATACCAAACATTAACATATCTAAAATAATTTGTAGGTAAATAAAGACCTAATCTTAACAAACTCTTTGTTTACAAAATAATTAACATAAAATATAATATCTCACATTTAAATATTACAAACATTTCAAGTGCCTTATATAGTGAAATCTAAAGAAGTGAAAATTAGCCTCCTAGAGTAGCAAAGTATTTAGAAGATAAAAACTCTAGGGGTAGACTCATTCTCATGCATGTGTTAATTGTAGAATTATTTTTTATATTAGTAACCTTTTTCTTTGTCTAGTTGAATATTTTTTTAAGGAGAAAATCGTTTGGTTTTTTAAGGCAAAACTATTAGGTTTTATATCATTTTAAGGGTAGGGTTTGGTTTTTTAAGGCAAAACTATTAGGTTTTATATCATTTTAAGGTAGGTTTTAAAAGTTAAAATAACATGAACTAATTCTAGTAATTAACAAAATTAATTATGCACCAATTTTATTTTAGTCTTAAAAAGCATAGATAAATAAAGGATTGAAGGAGTTGTTAAATTAGAGATTAGTGCAATAAGAACAATCTTAATTTACTACTATCAACCCTTTACTTCCTACCATCTTGATCTATTATTCTAGTTTCTTTCTTATCCCGTAGAGCTTTAGAATTTGTATTTTATATAAAGAACTTGAGTACTTCATAGGCTTTAATTGGAAATCTAATTTTTTAAGATAGCACTATTCAAATTTATTAGGATTCGCCACTTATGTGGCAGCATCTATAGCCTAACACTAAGAAGTAGGGTTGCTTACTATCAAAGGCTGCAATGGTGGGTTGTTGGTGGCTGCTGCAAATGTCAAAAGGAGTTGCACCAACCATATACAACCTTCCTAAATGACAAAATTTGGTAGTCATCATTAATAAAAATGAGCTGGAGCTGGTGGCACCATTTTGCCTATAAATAGGCACCAAGAGAGCCAAGAAAGAGTGAGAGAGAGTGGTGAGTGTGTGTAAGAGAATAAGAAAGAAAGAGGGTCTGCCAAGGGCAACAACGCTGCTGCCATTGCAGTAGTAAGCTGGGAGTTGAGTGTGAGTGGGTGTAATTCTCCTCCTCCATGTATTTGTTTTGTGTTTGACACGACTAAAAGGTTGATGTCTTCTCCCAAGTGTAGGAGTGTCGAAGTAATAAATAACCCGGCAAGACCGGGGTCGAACCACAGGGAGGTTAATTGTAAAAATTATAAACAACAATTATAAAACAACAATA
Organism: Populus euphratica; assembly: GCF_000495115.2. NCBI lineage: Eukaryota > Viridiplantae > Streptophyta > Magnoliopsida > Malpighiales > Salicaceae > Populus > Populus euphratica. Next base: position 78,903 of record NW_011500727.1, read on the forward strand.
ACAACAACAATA
>NW_011500727.1:79946-88160 GCF_000495115.2 Populus euphratica
AAATGCACTTTTAAGTACTAATCAGTGTTCTTTCTCTATCTCTAATAATATCGACACTCTCATTGATGTAGGCGATTTGCAGAACCACGTTAAATATTGTGTCAGTGTGTTTGACCTCCTATGAGCAAATATCAGTACATCATCGGTCAGATTCCCAAACAACTGATATCAGAGCACATGGTTTAAAGTGGTGTTTGATTTTTTCAAAAATAAAAGTTGTCAAAATTATGTTTTGATCATACCACTATGTCGAGGAGGAAGAGACGAAGCCACTATTGAAAACCGCATCAAAATCAAACTTTGAAATTGTCCTCACGCGCCGCCACGTGCCACACGCGACTTCTTCCCTCGGATAGGCTAGCCAGACCCGAATATCAGATGACCCGACCCAAGTGCGAGACCATTATGATGACATCATCAATGCATCAGGGAGAACAAGTGGCATGCCATGTCAGCGGCACATTAGCAGCCACATCAGCACTGTGGGACCCACCTGCCACGTCATCAGCAGCAAGCCGATAAGGAGATTATAGACTTGTTTCTAGCTAATTTAATCATTTTGGATGCAATGGTATGGTCTTATCATTGAGATTGAGTCTAGAAATGACAGTGGTAATTATTAAAGAGAGATTGCCCGATCAGGAGGCATCTAATGGTCATTATGGTGGTCGATGGAGATAATGAAGAAGAAATTGCACATATTTGCCCAATTACATGTGTTGAACTGCTAAGTGGGGAAAATTTTTTAATTGCTTTGAGGGATGGAAAAATTAGAACACTCTAAACACCATATCATGTGGATAATTAGAGGCGGAGAGTAGAAATTGATAAAGACCAATCCTGACGAATCTAAGCACTCGTAGTCTCGCCAAATGTTGAGAAATCAGGTATGAAACCAAAATATTTCAAATCACTTGCAAAGGAAAGTCGCAACAAAGCTAGCAAATAGTTGTATACATGGAAAGACAGTACGATGGATAGATATGGCCTAATAAGTTCTGGCTAGGAGATTATGTTTTAAGCGGGACCGTTATGACCCCTCCAATCTTTCCTAGGAAGTTGCTTGTTGGAAGGATTATCCATACGATACTATTTTTGTATATGTGATAGTTTGTTATGAAACTGTTAAAGACTAGCAGGATGACGACACGAAGGAATAGTTGGGTTTCGTATGATCAAGGATCTGATGGAGTGGTGATTTCTCCAAAGAAGTTAGATTCAGTGACCGTGATTTCTTGAGGGGAGAATTGATGAAGACCCTGATAATGGAAAAGAAATACAGCAAGGGGATAAAGATTGACACCCTATTTTAACTTGAATAGGTGTTGTGACAGGATGAGCTACTGTCAAACATAAGCAAGGAATAGGAAAAATATGGAGAACAGAAACTACATGAGGGCATATAGAGATTGTGCAGGAGTACCCGGAGGATCCAACGAGGTACTGTATTGAGACAACAGGTAGACTTCCTAGATGAAGCTCAAAGTAGAGACTGTTTGAAGGTTGTACAATAGGAATTCTTTTGTGCTCTTGATGAAAGCAACAGGCGAGGACCTTTCAATACATGAAAGGATGGAAATATGAGCTGTTGTAGATGCACCTAATTAAGGGGTTGCAAACACCTATAATAAAAGGCTACCGTCTATGATGAAAGGCAAAGACACCAAAGGGAGTTGGTGTAGGTAGAGCTGTCAAGCAGAAAGGCGTAGAAGCTCCAAACATACAAATCAAGAGGGACAATTGCGAGAAGTGTACCGCAACTCTCTTTCTATATGATCATGGTAGTGATCTCTCCCATAGTACACATGGTGGTAGAGAATCTTTTGGAGCCACTTTGAAGCATCCCAGCTAAAGGAGGATGCGATCGCCTATGAAAGGCGAAGACACCTTAAAGAGAAGGTGTAAAGGCCATGAGAGGAGTCTAAGATTAGATCATCATATGACGACGAGCAGAGACACCTCAGAAGAAGGTGTAAGGGCCATAATAGTAGCCCTAATTAGAAAACATCCAGAGCCGATGTGATGGCTAGATATGAGTGGACAAGTGTATAGCCAATGAAGTGGTTATGATGAGTATGGAGACAAATGCAGGATTGACTTCCATGGATATTACCCCCATGCTAAAGATCAATGAGCTAGAAGATGAGACTGCTAGGAATAAATAGAGGGCATGTGTAGGTTCCTGGAATAAGTTGACTCTTGTCAAGGTGGTGAGCTCGATAATGACATTATAATACTCAGAGTATGAAGACAGATATAGATCAACCTTTAATGGGCTACCTCCATGGTTAAAAGTGGAGAGTTACCTGAACTTTTAAGACTAAGAGCAGGAGACTCACGGAGAAGTAAAGCATGGTTTCTAAGGTGGAATAGAGGGAAAACGTAACTCCTAGATGAGTAGACTCTTGGAAAGGTGGTGGGATTGTAATCATATTGAAATACTCAAATAATGACTGTCGCACTTGTAAATAAAAATTTCTATTTGAGAGGGTGTTGTAAGCCTTGATATGAGGCTTGAAAAAATTATTCCGGACCGAGTATGGTTGATACGCTTGAAAGGGAATGTTGTGTCCTAGAGACAAGCATTAACACTCTTCAGATGTGTTGTGGGAGACCATCTAGTTGTAGTGATCCTTTTATGTGAGAAAAGGTGTGCTTTGGTGACTCTAGTAATTGAAAGATTTGGTAAGTACCTGTAAACTTGGCCATAGATCCACTTATATGTAATCCTCTTTCTCTATATATTTATTTTGTTTTTTTTCTCTATCTCTAATAATATCGACTCTCCCATAGATGTAGACAATTTTCCAAACCATGTTAAATATTGTGTCAGTGTGCTTGGCCTTCTATGAGCAAATATCAGTACATCACCGGTCAGATTCCCCAATGAAATTCTAGGAAGCTATGACATAGTGCAAGTTTATTAATGAAAAAGGATCACTATCCCTTTTCTCTAATTTTGTTCAAGTCCATGAACAAGAAATAAAACACTCAAATCCATGAGTAAAAGATTAATGTTTCTAAATGAAAATTTTTATTCAATAAAATCAAAAGTTTCTTTCAACAAGAAGTGCATCTTGTATTTATTAGCTGCAAATCCTAACCCTAATAATAAAAGTACTTATAAAATTAAATAGAAAAATAGAAAAAGTCCTACTTTAAAGATGTAATTCAAGGTTTTGATTTGTAAGCAAATAAAATTAGTTTGCAGGGAACTTCAATAAGGAATCCATGTGAATTAAGGAAAAGAGCAATAGGGAAGAACACGCTGCTTGCTCCTATGTATATTTCCTTGCAGAACTAGGATTCTAGTGTGGCTTAGGATTTATTCATTAAACTATCCTATATTAATTTCCCCTACTTGAAATCAACGCGTACTCGAGTTGATAAGGTGAGAAGGACATTCATCAAGAGGGTGATATTTGAATAGGTTAACAACATTGAAGATAAGAGAAATGGTCATGTTTGTAGGGAGGTCCACCAGATACGTATTATCGTTAATCTTTTATAGAATCTAGGAAGGACCATGCTTCTTATCATTTAGCATGGTATACGTCCCTGCTAGTATTCGCCCTTTGCGTAAATATACCATCACGAGATCTTCTACCTGAAAAATCTTAGCTCACTGCTTGCAATCTGTTGTAGCCTTGTACCTGGCATTAGATTCTTCTAGGTTCATCCACACCTCTTCCTGAATTGCTTTGATCCTGTCGGCCATATGTTTTGCTGTGATGCTCATACTAGGAAGTTTGGGTAGAGGTGCCAAGTCTAATCCATGCCGTGGAGATTGGCAGTAGACAATTTGAAATAAAGTCTTTCTAGTGGACCTATTTATCATCATGTTATAGGTAAATTTAGCATATGCCAACGTTAGATCCCATTGTTTACGCTTTTCACCAGATAGATAGCGGATTAAATTTCCAAGAGTTCGGTTCACCACTTCCATTTGGCCATCACTTTGAGGGTGGCTTATGCTGTTAAAGTTCAAAGATGTGTCAAATCACTACCACAAGGTTCTCTAGAAGTGGCTTAAAAATTTTTTTTGTCCCGATCAGAGGTGATAGATTTAGGGACTCGTGTAGACAAATGATTTCTTTAAAGAACAAGTTAGCGACATGCACGACATCAGAAGTTTTCTTACATGCGATAAAATAAGTTATTTTGGAGTATCTATCCATTACTATAAAAATAAAATCAACACCATGCTGGGTTCTTAGAAGTCCGAGTATAAAGTCCATTTATAAATCTTCCTACAAGGCTTCTGGAATGGGTAATGGCATGTATAAACCTATATTCTGTGATTACCCTTTATCTGTTTAGTATGTAAGGCAACGTTTGACATGGCTACCGATGTCTCTCTTTAGTTGGGGCTAGTAATATCTTTTTTCTGCCAGGGCCATGGTTTTATCAAGCCCTAAGTGACCACCCAACCGCCATAATGCAATTCGTAGATTACTTGTTCTCGTAAAGAACTCCTAGGAATACACTGCTAGTTACCCCAAAATAAATATCCTTCTTAAATATGCATTCCGTTATGAGGGAACCCCTACATACATTGTGCCCAGTTATTTCCAAAGTCTTCATCTTGAACATACAACTATTTAAGATAGTCAAAACCAATAATTTTAACCTGCATGGTTAGAAGTAGTGCTACTCTTTGGCTCAGAGCATCAGCTACTTTATTAAGTTACCCGACATTATGTTTCAAAGTAAAAGTGAACCATTGTATGAAGGACACCTAGCGTGCATGCATTTGATTCACACTATTCTGGCTGTTAATGAATTGTAGAGCATGATTATTGTTGAAAAGGATGAACTCCCTATGCACTAGGTAGTGGTCCCATACCTTTAAATCCCGAAACATAGCATATAATTTAAGTTCATATATGGACCATTTCTGGCAAGTTGTACTGAGTTTTTCGCTATAGAATACAATAGGTCTGCCTTTTTGTGATAGGACAGCACTAATGTCTATAATAAATCCATCACACTCCACTTCAAATAATTTTTCAAAATCTAGAAGTGTTAAAACTAGAGTAGAAGACAACTTTTCTTTAATAAGTGTGAAGCTTTGTTTTGTTTTAGTTCCCCAACGGAATTTTCCCTTTTTCATGCATTCAGTAATTGGTGCGACGATCCAGCTAAAATTTCTGACAAACCGCTACTAAAACATTGCAAGTCCATGGAAACTACGTACCTCGTTGACATTTGTTAAAATAGGCCAATCTTGGATGGCCCGAATCTTTTCTTCATGGACCTTAATTCCATCAATACTCACAACAAAACTCAAAAATAATAAACTATTAGTCATGAATTTGCACTTCGTCAAGTTAACATATAACTCATTCTACTGCAATACCGGTAGTACTTTTCTTAAGTATTCAAAGTGGTCATACTCACTTTGGCTGTAAATTAATATATCATCAAAGTACACTACCATGAATTTTCCAGTGAAGGGTTCAAGTACCTGATTCATTAGTCACATAAATGTACTCAGGGTGTTGGTTAGTCCAAAAAGCATTACCAACCATTCGTATAAACCCTTCTTTGTTTTAAAAGTAGTTTTTTATTCATCTCCGGGTCGAATTCGCATCTGATGATATCCACCCCTTAATTCAATCTTCGAAAAGATTTTGGGCCCTAACAACATGTCTAACATATCCTCCAGTCAAGGGATAGGAAGTCGATACTTAACTGTGATTTTGTTAATAGCTCGACTGTCTATGTACATGCGCCAACTACCATCTCTCATTGGTACTAGTAAGGTTGGCACTGCACAAGGGCTCATACTTTCCTGAACCACCCCCTTTGTGATCAAACCTTTGACTTGTTTTTGTAGGGTTTGATTTTCTTTTGGCTCATCCAATAGTGTGGTCGATTTGGTAAACTAGCCCTTGGAGTTAAATCGAACTGGTGTTGAATATCGCGCATATAAGGTAACCTATCTGAGAGTTTTGACGATATGATTTCCTAAATTTCTGCTAGTAAGGGTTGCAATAAGTATGGAATGTTGGGAGGCTTGACCTTAATTCCTTCCGCAAATTACTACTGCAAAAATATTCGTTGACTCCCTAGCCTTCATAAATTTGTTTCCATTTACCAACAACACTAGCTTCTCTTTAATCTTTGGTATTACTGTAGAGAACTCCTCTCGTATGGAACCCAATACAACTTTCTACCCTCATTTCATGAAGACATACACATTATCATATAGGTGGCATCCATATCAAACTACCATGGCTTACCTAGAATCATATGGCAAGCATCCACCTCAACAACATCACAGGTCATTTTATCTAGATAATTTTTCCTGATGGAGAACTAAATGCAGCAAATTTCAATAACCTCTTCCTTACCCTCAGAGATTGACTCATCATCTTTCTCATAAGGTTCAAGAGAGGGTTTTTCAATAACCTTACCACTGCGCAGAGTAGTGACTGATTTGACTTGATCCATATGTTGGCTTCCGGAACTACTTGCATTTGCATTGTATTGCCCTTTGGGATTTTGTTGTGTTTGAGATGGAAACTTACCTTTCTCTTGGAAACTAAGAGCAGATGTTAATTTAGCAAGAGTATCTTTAAAATCTGTCATGTTTTGAGCAAGTTGAGTATTGATTGTCTCTTGCTTTTCAATGAATGCATACAAAGTTTCCTCAAAATTTCTTGTAGGAGGTGGAGCATAAGGAGGTGCATATCCATGAGAATTTTGGAAATTATGGTGTGCTTGAAACGGTGGTTGTGAAGTTTGTGCATTGTTGTTCTCACTCTTCCAACTGAAATTTGGGTGATTCCTCCAACCAGGGTTGTATGTTTGGGAGTATGGGTTGTGGTTGGCCCTTTGAAAACTGTTTAAAGCATGGGCTTGTTCATGGAGACATTCCTTAAAAGAAGGCAAGGTTGGACAATCGTTGGTTGAGTGTTCATTTGTTTCACAGATTTGACACACAATGTTTTCAACAGATTTTAATTGACCACTCTTTTTCAATTCTAGTGCCTCGACTTTTCTAGCTAAAGATGCAAACTTGGCTTGAAGGTCATGATCTTCCCTAAGGTTGTACATACCTCCACTAGATGTATGAGGTTGAGTTTTACTCGGTGCCTCATAAGTACCCGCGGTGTCCCAATTTTGAGCATTTTCAGCTAACAAGTCTAAGTACTCCATTGCTTCATCAGGGTCTTTATCTTCAAAAGTTCCATTGCACATCAATTCAACCATTTGCCTATCTTTAGGTGTTAACCCTTCATAGAAATGTGAAACCAATCTCCATGTTTCAAAACCATGATGAGGGCAAGTACTAAGCAAGTCTCGATACCTATCCCAACATTGGTAAAATGTTTCTCCTGGTTTTTGAGTGAAAGTAGTGATTTGTCTTTTGAAAGAGTTTGTTCTATGAGATGGAAAAAACTTCTTTAAAAACTGTTGTTGCATTTCATCCCAAGCACGAATGGATCCTGGTCTTAAATTTTGTAGCCATGTTTTAGCTTTATCTTTTAATGAAAAAGGAAAAAGCTTTAATCTGATGGTGTTCATGCTACAATTTAAATTATTATATGTGTTGCACACCTCCTCAAATTCCCTTAAATGCAAGTATGGATTTTCCAATTCCAAACCATGAAAAGAAGGTAAAAGTTGAATAATACCTGGTTTAAAATTAAAATGAGATGCATCAGGAGGAAAAACTATGCATGATGGTGCACTTGTTCTTGTGGGATTCATGTGGTCTCTAAGTGTTCTAGCACGGTTATTCTCATTATTCTCATTATGAAGTGATTGATTATCTTCTTCGGCCATATTTTCTGAAAATGATGAGGATACCCTACAAAGTCTACCACTTGATGTACGTGACCACACTCTCATGCACGTGTAGGAATAAAATAAAAAAGAAGAAGAAAGCAAAAGAAGGAGGAAGAAAACAAAATAAAAAGAAACAAAAGAAAAGAAACAAAGTTATATACAAGAAAAGTGAAAAGAGAAAATAAAATAAATACTATAATTTATACAAGAACTTACCTCCCCGGCAACGGCGCCAAAAACTTGACACGACTAAAAGATTGATGTCTTCTCCCAAGTGCAGGAGTGTCGAAGTAATAAATAACCCGGCAAGACCGGGGTCGAACCACAGGGAGGTTAATTGTACAAATTATAAACAACAATTATAAAACAACAATAACAACAACAGTAATAATAATAATAATAATAATAATAATAATA
>NW_011500727.1:90263-96198 GCF_000495115.2 Populus euphratica
GACCTGCCTCACATCACTCTAGAGGTTATTTCTTGTTGTTAACCTAACAAGATTCGTTTAAATTGCTTGCAATGCTTGTTGGGTTTCTCGTTGGAAAATCTTGAATTCAGCTTGTGTGATCATGCCCTCTTCATGTTAGTCGTCGTCAAGGGCTTCGTTTTCGTGTGTTTGTCATCTGAACAAGTTAAACCTACTCTGATACCAACTGATGTAGTGGAAGTCTAATAATGAAAAAGGATCACCATCCCTTTTCTTTGATTTTGTTCGAGTCCACGAACAAGAAATAAAACACTCGAATCTACAAGTAAAAGATTAATGCTACTGAATGAAAATTTTTATTCAATAAAATCAAAAGTGTCTTTCAATGAGAATGACAGCTTGTATTTATAAGTTACAAATCCTAATCCTAATTGTAAAAATACTTGTCATAATCCAATTTTGGCGCTTTGGTTTTTAATTTAATTTTTACAAGGTTTAAAATGAAAAATTAAAAGTTCAGAGATTTATTTTGATGAAAAGTGTGATTTATCAACTTCCATGAAAATTAAAGACTACAATGTGCTTTTGTCATTCCATCTTTATCTTGGAGATAATTCCTATCTTCAAGATAATCTTTATCTTCGAGATAATCCTAGTCTTTAAGATAATAATAGTTATCCACTTTCAAATTTGATTCTTCATCAAATTCAAACTTCAAAGAAGAGAATGAGTTTGATTGAAACTTGGTTTCTCACACGCGAAGGGACTCTGACACTATAAATACAGATCTCAGGGGGGGAAAAAAAGAGGGAGGACGATTAGAAAGAAACCCTAAAAGAAGAAACCTCAAGTGGAGGCCATTACCAGAAACCCTAAAAGAGAAAAACATAAAAAAAGGGGCGACGAACCCTATCCTAGTCGCCGCCCCCATTAACCCTTTTTCTTCCCAGTCTCTCTCGACTTCGCCTTCAACAGCTACACACCTAGGTAAGTTTCCTTCCTTTCTTGCTAAAATAATTAACTGGTTACTGTGTTTGCTAGGGGTGTGCTTGGAAAAAGAGGGTTTATGCCCATTCTAATTTGATATTTGAACAAACGAACACCTTTTCAATAACATAAAATTCCAAAAATATTTGGGGTTTTTGTTGATTTATTTGTGGACCCCTCGCACCTTTTTTTTCTTTTTCTCTTTGTGTTTGTATGTTTTGTAGATGTGCTCAATTTGTAGACTATTACTGTTAAATGCAAATATATCATGCAATTTTTGTTTTTAACTTCCATCTAAAAAGGGCAAATAATAATAAAGGATAAACAAGAAAAAAAAAGGACATAAAAAGTTTCTTCTTCAAATTCATTTTTACAAAAATATTCACTGATGCTAGAGTAAGGAGTATTGTATTTTTGGTTTTGTACGATATTTACCAACGCCAGAGTTGGAAATATTCGTAGGAATTGTTCACTGACACCAAAGTTAGGAACATGAAAGGAAGAATAAAAAGGGAAAAAATAGAACAAATTCTTAGCAATTTTAGACAAAACCAGCAATGCAGCCTACCTTAGGGAGGACGCTTAAGGGGTGATAGTATCTTTCTTTTTGTGTAACCAGTCCCGTATCATAGAATCTCTGTTAACTAGTTAGGGTTCCTAGTGACCATAATACTAGGTGGCGACTCCTTGAACAAGACCTTTTCCCTTAAAAGAACAAGATGCCAAATATCTGTTCCTTTTCCAATCGAGATAATTTTTAATCGGTCGCTGCGATGTCCAGGTGTGACAGAATGACGACTCCACTGGGAACCAATGGACTAAGCTTTACCTTTTGTTTATCAATTGCTATAATGTTCGTTATGTTATGTTTATTTGTTTATTTTTCTTGAATTTACTACTTTAGCATGCATCCATGGTTATATTGTCATGCATCATATTGAGAGCACACACCTGAAAATCTAGGATAGGTGGGAAAGTAACGGTACCCAAACGGCTTTAGCTTGGGTAAGACTCGTGAAACCATCCAACTCTTATTTGATCATTTACTTGGAAGTGGTTAATATGCCAAACTGATATTACTCAGAGCCTCTATTTTCACACTACTTGTAAGCCTCATATCGACCTTCCATGGACGATCACTAAGCATGCGAGAGACCCTTCAAAACTAGATAGTGACCAACCTTTTGATGCATTCAACAATTAGGATCTTCCTATTAGGTTGTCATCCCGTGAAGGGCGAGTCTACATTTCATACGCATTTTTTAATTGCTTCAACATTTTTTGCATAATTATATGATTTACATATAGCAGGTTGAAATATAGGTTCCCCATTGAAACCCATTCAAGAAAAAGACAAATGGAAGATGAAGAAAGAGACTAGTTGGAAGCCCAACATCAAAAAGAGGTGGACAATCTTAATGAAGAAGTCGCAAGGCTTACTAGTCTACTCGAGCAGGCCTTGAGAGATAAATCCGGAAAAGCAACACTTATAGCTCGGCCTGAACCTATGCCTGTAAATCCCTTCAATCCACAGAATCTGGGGGCAAATGGGTTGTCATCTGATTTTCAACAAGCCATGCATTTTCAACCAGCATACCCCATAAAAATGTCATTTACCATTGATTCTATAGAGAATAAATCTCAAAAGGGAAAAATAATAAAAGAAGATGATCTGAACAAAATGTAAATCCCTTCAATCCACAAAATCTGGGGGCAAATGGGTTGTCATCTGATTTTCAACAAGCCATGCATTTTCAACCAGCATACCCCATAAAAATGTCATTTACCATTGATTCTATAGAGAATAAATCTCAAAAGGGAAAAATAATAAAAGAAGATGATCTGAACAAATTCATTGCCCTAGAGCAAAGGATGAGGGCATTTGAGGGAATTCACCTATATGATCCTATAAAGGCTGTTGAAATGTGTTTGGTGCCCAACGTTGTCATTCCTAAAAATTTTAGAGTGCTCGAATTTGTTAAATATACGGGAACTCAATGCCCTATAACTCATCTCAAAGCATACTGCAACAAAATGGCTGAGGTGGTTGATGATGAGAAACTATTGATTCATTTCTTTTAAGACAGTCTAAGTAATGTTGACCTCACTTGGTATATGCGGTTGGACAATACCAAGGTTAAAAAATGGAAGGATTTAGTGGATGGCTTTATAAGGCAATATAAGTTCAATATAGATGTGGGCCCTGATCGGTTAAGCTTGCAAGCTATGGAGAAGGACAACAAGGAGTCCATAAGGGAATAAGCCTGAAGATCGAGTGAGGTAGCTGTACAAGTTAATCCTCCCATGTTGGAAAAAGAGATGATCGGTTTATTTTCCAACACCTTTAAAGCTTCGTACTTTGAATACTTGGTTAGAAGCTCTGCATAACATTTTACTAACCTGGTTGTTATAGCTGAGAGGATTGAACAAGCCATTGGGTTAGGTAAAATTACTGATCCAACTGAAAAAGAACGGTTTTACTGAAAAGGGAAAGGACACTGAAGGGGGTTGCCGAGGCACTTACCGTTCTTACATATGACTTTAACTAACCATTGAAAAGATGCCTTTGTCGAGGAGAATGAAAGATTAAAAGATTCTAGAAATTCCAATAAATGATCGCTAAATGTTTAGCCCCTTTATATGTTATCATGCTAGTGTTCATAGCCCAAGATGTTGACATAAGTTCTTTGTTGTTAAACTTCTTTTCCAAAGTTTCAATGAAATAATGAGTTTGTCATTCAATCATGTTTACAACCAAGCATTATTTATTTTCTTGAGAGAGTTTTCTTGTAAAGACTCACAAACACATCTTTCAAGCTTTACGTGATCTCATGGATGCAATTCATCTCTCTTATTAAAATCAGTTTCCCTATTGGAGTTTTGAAAAAAAATTGATCTGGCATTTTGATTTCAAAAAAATAATTTGATGTTTATTCAAAAAATAATATTTTTTGACATTCTACTTATAGAATGACAAGTGAATCAAGCAACTCCATCATTGAAGTGACTAAATTATAAACAAAAAAAAAATATGAAAAAAAAAAGAAAAAAAGAAATGAATAAACACCCTTACACCATTACTCTTGAATCATATGTGTTTTTTTTTAATGTATGAATAATGATATGTAGTGAACTTGTTGCTCATAACTCATGAAATATATCTTTGTAAAGAATAAACCATCACACTATATGAGGTTAAAGTTTGTTGATCATAGTTGTTTGCGCTTGAAATGAGGAAATGTCATCTTTGTTATTCCTTTCACATTCTAAAATAAGTACATCCCTTGCAAACCCTTTTTGAGCCTGAATAATTTTTTCTTTCATAAAAGATCCCGACTAGGATCACAACCTATACTGGGGGCATGTGAAATTTTAATAATTAAGAAAAATAATAAAGCCGTGAGAAAGCTAAAAGGCAAAAAAAAAAAAAAAGCCCAAGAAACTCAAATGCTAGGGGGCATGCCCAAATCACAAGAAAAAGTGATAACCAAGATAAAGTGAGTATGCTCTAGCAGAGCAATGAAAAAGAAAAAAAGGGGGCAAATCAAAGAAGAGCAAAAAAAAAATTACGAATGACATCAAAAGTCAAACTAGTGATAGTGATCTTCAGTCTTTGAAGCCTTGAAACACTCTTTGAGCCTTATGAATTCTTTTCTTCCATAGCCAAAAACCACAGCCTACATTACGTGCCTATAAAATTCCTTTCTAATCAAGCAAGCAAGCAACCTAGAATAATAAACAATGCTCTCAAAATGCAAAGAGTACTTTTTCATAAGATTCATGACATCAAGAATGAACTACTCATTATTATTCATGTTGATAAAAATAAATGTTCAAAAAGAGACAAGTTTTTCTCATACAAAACCTCAAGCTTTTTCTCGAGCCTTCCACTCTGAAAACCTATAAAAACAAAAGGTCATAATATCATGACATATTTTCATCAAAGACCTCATTACCAAACACAAGAGCAAATAATCTCTTTTTCAAGAAAGAAAATAACCAAGGAGTTGCAAGATTTCAAAAGCAAATTGTTATTGGACTCATATCAAAATAATTTTTGTTTTCAAAATGCAAGATCAAGATTTCAAGATTTATTCTAGTCCCATATTCCTCCACCAAAATGAAAAGGACAGAAATGAGAGAATGACCTCTTAAAACCTTTATTTGTCTAAGTCGCTGACAGAAGCACACTTAGAGGCAATAACCAATACAAGGGGGCAACGTTGTGTTTAGAAGGAAAAATTCTAGAAAAGAAGATGGTAATTTCCTTCAACCAGACAAGGGGGCATTTTGGTTTACAAAAGACAGCTCGATCCTTTTAGTAAATGACACCGAATGTTTCTAGCTATGAAATAAGGAGTAATGAGTCGTCCTCTCAAATTATTTGACGAATTAGAAAATCTTTAGCAAGCAAGTGGGTCACGATGGGCACCAAAAATACTGAATTATGAAACAAATTTGGAAATAGACTTACATAGGCTAACTCGAGTGGGCTAGAAAGCTAAATGACAAAGATGACTCAAATCAGATAGCAAGACCTCACCAACCAAGCAACGAGAAGATTAAGAAGAAATGGGGGCCTATATTTCAAATCAAGTAAAGATGCATGCATATCATTTAAACTTTGAGATAATGGACAATGAGTTTTGTAAATTTTTATTAGAGAAAATTCTAAGGGAATCCATCAAGCGGAAGGCCAACTTGAAATGGCGAACATTGAAAATGCTTTTGAAAATTTTCACTTTTGAGAATTTTTCAACCTAGGCAGGCCGCCCATGAGAATTAGGCCACCTGAAAAAAAACTCTCTATTTTTCCACCACCTTTCAGTTTCCACTCCTGAGGTAGTGCATTTCCTATCTTAACTCCTTTTGAGTTTTTTTTTAGCACGCCTTCAAACCCTCGACCATCATACATAGTGCATTTCCTATCCTACCTCCATTTGAACGTGCCTTCGAGCCCTCATCTTAT
>NW_011501203.1:0-5929 GCF_000495115.2 Populus euphratica
AATTCTCAATCCGACCATTAGATCGAGCTGACATTTTACGTGGAGTCTCATGACATATTGTCCTATCTTAGGTTAAACTTTTAGGTCGATCGGAGTATAGGAAGACATCTCAATAGGAAGTCCACAAGTCAAAAGAAAGTAAATAATGATACGATCTAGGCAAATTCAGATCTTGATGTAAAATGTGCAACTATCATGTTTTCCTACCTTGGGTTAAAATTTTAGCCCAATCCAACGATTAGATTGAGAATTATGATTGTTGCTGTAAAACTAGATTTGACCTTTTACATTTTACATCAAAATCTAAATTTGACCTTATTTGGATCTTATCATTCCTTCTCTCTTTAAGATGATTCGTCCTCAAATCACCAATAAGTTGAATGGACAATTCCTTAGCCTCCTTTTGAAGCCTTTGGAGTTCTTTTTTTTGCAAACAATCCTCACCAACAACTTTGGATGAAACTTGCAACTATTCTATTTTGTATATCATCATACTGCCTTTTTCTCCTCTTTTTTTGAAGCTTTCTAGGCATTGATTACTGCCATTAACACCTCAAGTTCTTGCTTCATCTCCCCTAGAGTTTTGGATTCTTTTTTTAGAACACTAATCTCTTTATCTCTCTCCCTTTCATACCACCTCTCCTTTTGAATCTGCCTTTTCTTTTGCTGTAACACCTCTTCAAAATACATAAAATCCCTCCAATTTCTACGTTGTTAAAAATCTTCCTGGGTAGCCTATACTCTCATCCTTAAAACCACCATCACCAATATCATTAAATTGAGGCTCAAAATCCTTATAATAAGCCCATCTTGGCCTTTCAGCTCTACTGCCATTGTTTGATTTCGGTTGAGCCCCAGCCTTTCTCATGTATTGGGTACATGTTCCAGCCATGTTTCCATGTTTTCCCACCTTCTCAAGTCAGTCACACACGTTCCCCATCATGAAATTCATGCTTTGCATCATTTTTGTCATGGCTTGCATTTGGAACATAAGTTCTCCCTCGGGATGGGGTGGTGTTGTTTTGATTTGACATAATAGTACTTGCAAAACTTGGGTCAATGGTAAGAAAAAAATTATCCTCACGTCGCTTGTGTTTCGCTCAAACACTCTTAATATCCTCACACGCTCACACCTCTCTTCTCACCTTCTTGTGGTTCTTGCAAAATTGAAACCAACACCAAATAAACCAACTTGGCAGCGTAATCCAAATATATATATATATATGTGTGTGTGTGTGTGATGCGAACCTCGTGATCACATGGTCACGCAACCCACACGCAAAGATGCCAATTCCCGGAAAGCCAAGTAAATCAGGTTTGATAGGAGTGTGACACAAAGATAACTTGTACCTAGGCACCAGCACTATTGAAAACAGAAACCCCCACCCAATGAATATTGATTCGCGAACGAGAAGTATAAGGATGACGCCACGAAGACAGTTGTTCTTCGATAAGTCGTTTTCAGTTCTTTAGAGAACCAAGGAAGGGAGATTATCCCACCAACACACAATAAGTGCAGCAAAGAAGTTTTATTAATATGAAAATTGCGTAACCTTTACATGTTTAGGTTATGCCTTTATTTATACTGAATTTGAACTTAAAGAAACCCTAATGGACCTCCCTTAGGTGGACTTATATGTAGCCCACTTACAATTGACCCAAATAAGTAATAATAACCCAAAAACTAAGAAGAAAATACTAAAAATACTAAAAATCCGAAAATACCATCCTAAATAAGCTAGAATCAGATTTGTCACCCTTAAGAAGTCCTAAACAAAATTGGAAAAATCTGATTTGGAAAATTTGTGTTGCTGCCCCCTTTGATGTCCTTGATTAGCTTGGAATTCCTTGTTTAACTTGGACAAATAAGAAAACAAATTTCCTCCTTTGTTGCTGATTTAATTACTTTCCTTCCTAAGTGAGGAAAAGCATTAAATAGTCCTCCCCTCTTTAGGAATAAGATTTGGCCAACTTCCTTACTTAGTTAGGAGAATAAATTGCTGACTCTTTATCCTTGTAGTATTAGAAAAGACAAGCCTAACAAGGCTGGTATTGGGCCGGACACATCAACCCCTTGTTCCACATGAATTGGGCTCTTCTTGGACCTGAACTAAATGAATTAAAGGCTGTCCTTCATACTCCTTAAATGTTCCAAGCCTCTCTAGGTCCATTTTGTTCCATATATTCTGAACAAGCCCATTCAATGCTTCTTTAAGCTTCTTAGCCCTAGCTCTTGTGATTGGCCCAATTGGCACCTCCAATGGGTTGTTGGCATGATTATGCTTGGTGTTAGGCTGATCCGCATCAGTGTGTGTGTGTGTGACTCATGAAGCAATAAAAACCAGAAAACAAGCAAAAAAAAAACTTCGATGATAGTCTTTGGATGTACAGTTTGAGAGATATACCTTATCTTGTAAAACTGGTCAGCAGATATTTTAAAGCCAAATTCGGACCTAACTTAGTTCATATTATCTTCCAATCTTTAAAAAGATTTGACCTCAAATCTGTAACATGAAAAATATCTTTTAAGGTTAACAAATCAATACCAAGTTGAAGAATAACATCATAAAAAAAAAACTTGATAGCAAAGTAGATCCCTTTGATATGTAATCTCTTTTTTTCAACCATCTTCTCTTTCTTCAATTTTAGTTGCTTGTCATATATTTGCTTATGTGTCAAAGATAGAAGAGTTATAGGTCTTCCATTCATCTCAAAGGAGTATCTGTTTTTCACTCTATCATGTATAACTCTCATATTATATTATCATATTCTACTGATTAATATTTAAAATTGTATTTTTATCAAGGTTTTATATCAATATTTTACACTTGAAGTATCAATAACTCCTTAACTAAAACATGTTTTATAATAACAAATTTGATAGTATAAGATACCTTTAATTTAAGGTAAATGTTCATCTTAAATACAGCCCTATCACATAAATCAAAAGATTGATTGATGAGTTCAACTACTAAAATTGAGAAAACAAAGAGAGGGTGAAGTTTAGAAAAGAGATGCTGGTTCAGTCCAAACTAGAACACTATTCGGTAGTTGGATCATAACTGGAGCTATAGGACTTGGATTTAGGTATGCTTTATATGGATAGAAAGCTAAAACATAGGTCTAAAATATTTATGCGGAAGAAAAGACTCAATTCTGTTGTTTAGAAGTCCAAAACTTAGCAACAACAAAGAAGTCTGAATCTATCCTATAACCCAAATATTTTTCAGTATTTAGCCTATATCTTGAGTTTTAAAAGTCCAAATGACCTCAATTTCTTTTTCATAGAAAGCCGAGACAATTTCCTATAACTTTCATGTGGAGGTCTGGTTCAAATTTTGACGTTATCAATGATGTTTTATTTAGACAAAAAGATAAGGATTGTCACCAAGTCAAGATATGGTCACCCACTCATCAATTAGTCATCAAATCAATAATTCTCAATTTTGGCCTATAAAAAGAGGCATTTGCCATGCATTTAAGCATCTTGGTTTTCAGATCAAGATCATGATCTTTATTTCTTTTTTTATATTTTTGTAATGTTTAAGTTTTATTTCATGTTATATTTTCCTTAATCTCTTGTTTATGCTTTTCATTTATTTTACTATACTTATGTTCTTATGTTGTTTATTTACGTTTCTCTTCTTTATTGTGTTTAGCTAAGTTTATTATATTAAGGTAAAAAGGTTTCACAAATAGTGTAAGAATAAATATAGTGTAAACTCAACATGGACTTTAATGTTTGATACTAACATATTTTATATTTGTTATCTTATTCACTCTTATTACTTTGCTTGTTAAATGGTTAATCTAGATTTTTGTTGTATAACAAATAATTAGCACTTTCATAACCCAATCGTATGGTATAACCAACACTTGTGCTATGAAAGAAACTTGATTTGTTGTTAAGATAAGTTATAATCATGAATGCTTGACGAGATTTACAAGTATTAGCATTAATCGAATAAGATGAATAATGTAATCATGTTAACAATTTATAATCTGATTGGAACCTCCTTTGTGTGTGGTTTCCAATTGAATAATAAGAGTTTATACTATACTTGTTTGATATACCATTAGTGGATGCTCTAACCTTGACATTTATTTTTATCATTATTTAATCCTTACATTAATCTTTCATCTCAAATTTCGCATCAACTTCTTTTATTATTATTATTATTATTATTAGTATTAGTATTATTATTATTATAATTAGTTGTAGTATTATTAGTATTATTGTTATTGTTGTTATATTATTGTTGTTTATAATTTATACAATTAAACTGCTTATGGTTCGACCTTGATCTTGTCGGGCTATTGATTACTTCGACACTCCTGCACTTAGAAGAAGACATCAATCTTTTGGTCATGTCAAGTTTTTGGTGCCATTGTCGGGGAGGTAAGTTCTTGTACAAATTAAAGTATTTATTTTATTTTCACTTTTTGCTTTTCTTGTATATATAACTTTGTTTCTTCCTTTTATTCTACTCCTGCACGTGCATGACAATGTGGTCACGTACATTAAGTGATAGACTTTGTAGGGTATTGTCATCATTTTCAGAAAATATAGCCGAAGAAGATAATCACTCATTTCATAATGAGAATAATCGTGTTAAAACCCTTAAAAACCACACGAATCCTATAAGAACATGATGCAGATCAGCCTAACACTAAGCGTAATCATGCCAACATCCCATTGGAGGTGCCAATTGGGACAATCACAAGAAGGTTAAAGAAGGTTAAAGAAGCATTGAATGGGCTTGTTCAGAACATATGGAACAAAATGGACCTAGAGGGGCTTGGGACATTTAAGGAGCATGAAGGACAACCTTTAATTCATCTAGTTCTGGTCCAAGAAGAGCCCAATTCATGTGGAACAAGGGGTTGATGTGTGCGGCCCAATATCAACCTTGTTAGGCTTTTTTTTTCCTAATACTATAAGGATAAAGAGTCAGCAATTTATTCTCCTAATTAAGTAAGGAAGTTCGCTATATCTTATTCCTAAAGAGGGGAGGACTATTTAATGTTTTTCCCCACTTAGAAAGGAAATTAATTAAATCAGCAACAAAGGATGAAATTTGTTTTCTTATTTGTCCAAGTTAAACAAGTTATTCCAAGCTAATCAAGGACATTAAAGGGGGTAGAAACACAAATTTTCCAAATTAGTTTTTTTCAATTTTGTTTAGGACTTCTTAGGGTGACAAATCTGATTCTAGCTTATTTAGGATGGTATTTTTGGATTTTTAGAATTTTCTTCTTAGTTTTTGGGTTATTATTACTTATTTAGGTCAATTGTAAGTGGGCTTTATATAAGTCCACCTAAGGGAGGTCCATTAGGGTTTCTTTAAGTCCAAATTCAGTATAAATAAAGGCATAACCAAAACATGTAAGGTTACACAATTTTTAGATCAATAAACCTTTTTGCTGCACTTATTATGTGTTGGTGGGATAATCTCCCTTCCTTGGTTCTTTAAAGAACTGAAAACAACTTATCGAAGAACAACTGTCTTCGTGGCGTCATCCTTATACTTCTCGTTCGCGAATCAATATTCGTTGGGTGGGGGTTTCCGTTTCCAATAGTGCTGGTGCCTAGGTACAAGTTATCTTTGTGTCACACTCCTATCAAACCTGATTTACTTGGCTTTCCGGGAATTGGCATCTTTGCGTGTGGGTTGCATGACCATGTGATCACGAGGTTCGCATCATTTGGTATCAGAGCTTGGCTCCATTAATCAGGTTATATCCTCCTGAAATTTTCGTTTCTTGTTAATTCCGCAAAAAAATTCCTTAGTATCCAATTTCTTATTCTCCTTGAATTTGCGGCATATAAAAAGAAAAAAAAAAGACGTTTATTAGATTGTTTGGTTGGTTCACCAAATCACAGATTCTCGATCAAAGTAGCTTGGGAACAACTAAGATTTCATCATCC
>NW_011501203.1:6272-53303 GCF_000495115.2 Populus euphratica
TACTACTACTACTACTACTACTACTACTATTATTATTATTATTATTATTATTATTATTATTATTACTATTGTTGTTGTTGTTATTGTTGTTTTATAATTGTTGTTTATAATTTGTACAATTAACCTCCCTGTGGTTCGACCCCGGTCTTGCCGGGTTATTTATTACTTCGACACTCCTGCACTTGGGAGAAGACATCAATCTTTTAGTCGTGTCAAGTTTTTGGCGCCGTTGCCGGGGAGGTAAGTTCTTGTATAAATTATAGTATTTATTTTATTTTCTCTTTTCACTTTTCTTGTATATAACTTTGTTTCTTTTCTTTTGTTTCTTTTTATTTTGTTTTCTTCCTCCTTCTTTTGCTTTCTTCTTCTTTTTTTATTTTATTCCTACACGTGCATGAGAGTGTGGTCACGTACATCAAGTGGTAGACTTTGTAGGGTATCCTCATCATTTTCAGAAAATATGGCCGAAGAAGATAATCAATCACTTCATAATGAGAATAATGAGAATAACCGTGCTAGAACACTTAGAGACCACATGAATCCCACAAGAACAAGTGCACCATCATGCATAGTTTTTCCTCCTGATGCATCTCATTTTAATTTTAAACCAGGCATTATTCAACTTTTGCCTTCTTTTCATGGCTTAGAATTGGAAAATCCATACTTGGATTTAAGGGAATTTGAGGAGGTCTGCAACACATATAACAACTCAAATTGTAGCATGAACACCATCAGATTGAAGCTTTTTTCGTTTTCACTAAAAGATAAAGCTAAAACATGGCCACAAAATTTAAGACCTGGATCTATTCGTACTTGTGATGAAATGAAACAATAGTTTTTAAAAAAGTTTTTCTCATCTTATAAAACAAACTCTTTTAAAAGACAAATCATCACTTTCACTCAAAAACCAGGAGAAACATTTTACCAATATTGGGATAGGTATCGAGACGTGCTTAATAATTCTCCTCATCATGGTTTTGAAACATGTAAATTGGTTTCACATTTTTAAGAAGGCTCAACACCTAAAGATAGACAAATTGTTGAATTGATGTCCAATGGAATCTTTAAAAATAAAGACCCTGATGAAGCAATGGAGTACTTAGACTTATTAGCTGAAAATGCTCAAAATTAGGACACCACAGGTACTTATAAGGCACCGAGTAAAACTCAACCTCATACATCTACTAGAGGTATGTACAACCTTAGAGAAGATCATAACCTCCAAGCTAAGTTTGCATCTTTAGCTAGAAAAGTCGAGGCACTAGAATTGAAAAAGAGTAGTAAATTAAAATCTATTCAAGATATTATGTGTCAAATCTGTAAAACAAATGAACATTCAACCAATGACTATCCGACTTTACCTTCTTTTAAGGAATGTCTCTATGAACAAGTCCATGCTTTAAACAGTTTTGAAAGGGCCAATCATAACCCATACTCATAAACATACAACCCGTTGGCAAAATCACCCAATTTTCAGTTGGAAGAGAGATAACAATAATGCACAAACTTTATAACCACTGTTTCAAGCACACCATAATTTCTAAAATTCTCATGAATATGCACCTCATTATGCTTTAACTCCTAGAAGAAATTTTGAGAAAATTTTGTATGCATTCATTAAAAAGCAAGAGACAATGCGAACCTCGTGATCACATGGTCACGTCACCCACACGCAAAGGCACCAATTCCCCGAAAGCCAAGTAAATCAGGTTTGATAGGAGTGTGACACAAGATAACTTATACCTAGGCACCAACATTATTGGAAACAGAAAACCCCCACCTAACGAATATTGATTCGCGAACGAGAAGTATAAGGATGACGCCACGAAGACAAATTGTTCTTCGATAAGTCATTTTTTAGTTCTTTAAAGAACCATGGAAGGGAGATTATCTCACCAACAGACCCTTAGATGGACTTATATGAAACCCACTTTCAATTTACTCAAATAAGTAATAATAACCCAAAGACTAAGAAGAACATAATAAAAATCCAAAAATCACCATCGCAAATGCGTGTCTGAGTGTGGGTTTGCGGTTGCTTTTCAAAACGTTTTTCACTTAGAAAAGTATGCTAATAACATTTTTTTTATTTTTTAAAAATTATTTTTGAAATCAGCATATCAAAATGATTTGAAAACATTAAAAACATATCAATTCAAAGCAAAAACAATTTCAAATTTTTTCAGAAACGCTTTTGAAAAGCACTCCTAAACACCCTGTAAATATGCTAGAATCAAATTTTTCACCTTTAAGAAGTTCCAAATAGAGTAGGAAATTTGATCTGAAGGTCGAATTTATTGTGAAGTCTTCTTTCCTTTTATAGTTAGGATGAATAAGGAATCCTTGTAAAAAAAAGATTTTGAAATAATTATGAATCCTTGCCACACTTGAAAACTATGTTGCAGCCCATTAAAGATCTTTATAGAATTAGTATATTTTCAAAATAAGCTGCCACATCCTTTTAGGAAAAGAATCCTCGCAAAATAGGAAGTCCACAAGTCAAAAAGAAGTAAATAACAAAATTCATATAGCCTCTGTTGACCAGTATTGAGATACCTTTCCAAACTCCAATTTCCCTGAAATTTTAACCCAAGGTAGGACAACATGTTAGAATACTCCACATAAAATTTTAGCTCGATCCAACAGTTGGATTGAGAATTATGACTGTTGCTGTAAAATTGGATAGTTGTACATTTTACATCAAAATCCGAATTTGACCTTGCCTGGATTGTATCATAATCAACTTTTTTTTTGGTAAGATTGTATCATAATCAACACTCAACTTGCTCAAATCATAACAGATTTTAAAGATACTTTTGTAAAATTTATATCTTCTCTTATTTTTCAAAAGAAAGGTAAGTTTTCATCTAAACCACAACAAAATCCCAAGGGGTAATACAATGCAAATGCAAGTAGTTCTAGAAGTCAACACATGGATCAAGTCAAATCAGTCATCACTTTTCGTAGTGGTAAGGTTATTGAAAAACCCACTCTTAAACCTTATGAGAAAGATGATGAGTCAATCTCTGAGGGTAAGGAAGGGGTTGAATATGAAAATTACAAAGAAAAGATTGATTTCCGCTAGCACTTTCATCTCCTCATGTCATGACTAAACAAAGGGAAGTTAATCACAATTGTGAAATCTTTGAAACTTTCAAACAGGAAGAAATTAAGGATAAAAAAGGCACTGGAAATGTTGTCGTGAATCATTTGTCAATATCCAACATCACGCTAATCGATGATTACTTTCTTGTTGAATCTTTACTTTCTCTTAGTTCAATGCCTTGGTTTCTAAAAAAATCAATCATCTTGCTCTAGGATTTTTGCTAGTTCATTTGGATAACAAAGACAAAAGAAAGTTTTTGGGAGACGTGCAAAACTTTTATTAAGATAACCCTTACATATTCAAATATTATCCCGATCAAATATTTCAAAGTTGCATTCCCAAAAATAAGGTAAGTAGTGTCATTAAATTTTGTCACTTTAAGGCATGTGAGAGTCATTTCTCATAAAAAAATAACTGCAAAAATCTTACAAAGTGGATTTTGTTGGCTCACCATGTTCAAGGATTTACATGCATTCTGCATAACCTGTAAAAATTGTTTAAAGATAGGATTTATTTCAAAACACAAAAAGTCTTTAGATAATCTTCTATTGACTCTTAAGTCTCATCATAGTGGATATATGCATCGTGCAATTCATAACTTATGAACCCATTTTCATAAAGAACATGATCGACTTAGTGTTGAGAAGCTGACTAAAAAAAGTCCTTATTTGTCAGTTTTTAAGAAAACTGGATGGGAAGTCTATCCCCAACCCATAGAGGGCGTTTAAGCCGTTATTGGATGTAAAACCAAGGAAAGATGTGAGCCACAATCACAACTGCGATTTGAGTCTTTGTTTGTAGAAACTTGTTTCTTTTGGTTTTATTAATAATATGACATTTGTATTTTGTTGTTTCTTATATTTGTTTAAATGTGTTTCAGGTTTGTTAGTATTCGGTGTTTCAAGTGATATCTTTTATACTCTTATCTTTCAAGTGTTAGTCTTGTTTTGGTTAAACCATTTGCAAACTGTTGTTACTAAGAGAGTAAGGAGGAATTTTATTGACTTTTAAGACGTATCTTGGTTAACATTTTTCAATGGTTATTTGCAATATTCATAATAAGGTTTATCAAAACACTTCTTGAAATATTTAGGTCTACAAAGTCTCGCATTGTTATCACTTAATTCTGCTTATATACTCATTTGACATGTATTCTTAAACCTTAATTTTTACACGCACTTTAACATATGATTGTGGGTTGTACATTGGATTATTACATTATTTATATTCTTTTGTTAAAGGTAACAACTAAGGGAAAGGGATTGTATATAATTTTCAAAACACAAAAAAAAAGAGAAAAAAATGATGATAATAAAAATATAGATAAGTTTGGTTACACGGGTTGAGGAGAAAAGCTTAAGGGAATCAAACATTGCACTATCTACGTATCAGTATCTACAACCCGAGTTACTAAGCTCGTAGAGGTGTCTCAACACGTGATGCCCTGCGACCAATTGGTCTGGAAGTCATTAGCCAAAAGCTCGTTACGTGGGTTAAAGATGCATTGTGTTTTAAGTTACATATATATATTAAAAAAAAAAAAAAAAGTAGCTCGATCCAATGGTCAAATTGAGAATTATGACTGTTGCCATAAACCTGGATAGTTGCACATTTTACATCAAAATCCAAATTTGACTTTGCATGGATCGTATCACAGAGGGTTCAACTGCTCATGATCTAAATGGATTACAAACTCCTTTGCCTATAAGTAATGCTGCCATGTCGCAAGTGCTTTTACCAAAGCATACATTTCTTTGCCATCGGTAGGATAATTCAAAGTCACTTCACCTAAATTCTTATTAAAATAAGTGAAGGGTCTTTGATCCTAAAATAACACAGCTCTTATTCCTAGTTCAGAAGCATCACATTCAATTTCAAATGTTTTCATGAAATCAGGTAAAGCTGAAATAGGTGCGGAACATAATTTTTCTTTCAAATAGGCAAAAGTTGATTCCTATTCCTCCCCTCATTTAAACCTAATTGACTTCTGAAAAGTATAAGGACGATGCCACGAAGTTAATTGTTTTTCGATAAGTTAGTTTTCAATTTTTTAGAGAACCAAGGAAGGGAGAGTATGGTTATGCGATTATTTATACTAACTCTAGACTGAAATAAACCATAATGGATCCCTTATGTGAACTTATATGATGCTCAGTTACAATTAAACCTAAATAATATAAATAAACCCTAAACTAAGAGAATATAATAATAACAATATTAAATCTGAATTTAATATCCTAAATATGATAGGATCAGATTTGCTATCCTTTAAAAGTCCCATATAAGCTAGGAGAATCAAATTTGAAGTTGCCTCCTCTTTAGTAGTTTTTTTGTTTACAAAGTATTTTTAGCTGACTTGGAAACTTATTTAATAATAGATTCTTACTATAATAAAAATAAACTAATTATTTACATACACCATAAGGATTCCACATTAATACAGAGTCGATATCACACATGAGAACTATGTTGTTGCTCGTTAAATATCGTTGCAAGACTAGGAAATTTCTAAAACCAACTACCACATCCTTATAGAAAAAGACTTCTGGGCAAATAAGAAGTCCACAAGTTAAAAAGAAGGAAATAACAAAATTTAAACAGTCTTTGTTGACTAGTATTGGGATGTCTTTCTAGACTCTGATTGATTAGAACTTTTAACCTAAGGTAGTACAATATGTTAAGAGACTCTATGTAAACATTTTGCTTGATCCAACAATTTGATTGAGAATTATTACTGTTTCTATAAAACTGGACAACTGCACATTTTACATCAGAATCGAATTCAATTGTTTTTTCATTGCCTGGACTCTCCAAACATGGTGCCCTACTATGGATTAAAATTTCAAGTCAATCGGAGTTCGGGAAGGCACCGCAATACTGGTAGATAGAGGCTGTACAAATTTTGTTATTTACTTCCATTTCACTTGTGGTCTTTCTATTTGGTTAGGATTCTTTTCTTACACAGATGTGGCAACTAGTTTTGGGAATTTTCTAGTTCCATAAGGATCTTCAATGAGCTCCAATATAATCTCCAAGTGTGGCAAGGATTCATTAATATTTCAGAATTCTTTTCTTATAAGGATTCCTTATTCATCCTAGCTACACAAGGAAAGAAGGGCTAGTGATATTTAATGACATATTAGTTATTTTAATTATTTTCTTTTTATAATATTTGGGCTTAATTAAAACTTTGCTTTGAGCTAGGATCCAAGGCTTGTTCGGATTGGGTTATGGGCTTTTCAATTTAGGGTTTTGGGTCAGTCTTGAGGGGACCTCATATAAGTCCACAAAAGGGGTCCATTAGGGTTCATTTTTCAAGAACTATTTAAACTCATATAAGCCATAATTTCAGTAGCTTTTATGACAATTACTTCTGAATTTTTCAGTTTTAATATGTAAGAGTGATTCTTCATTCTTCAGTTTTTGAAGAAAATGAATCTAACTTATCGAAGATTAAGTGTGTTGTGCCGTGAATGATTCAAAAATCGGAAACAATGAATCTGACGAAAATGGATGAAGGATGGGTCTGGTTGTATTGTCTTTCTTTTGGTGTTTAGGCTAGATTATAGTATTTTTTTAAGGTAAATAAAATGGAGGATAAACTAGAGTGATACTTTGATAAGTCGATCTGGACGCCACAAAGATCAATCTAGGATTTTGACGCCACACTCTTTGTGATTGAAGAGTGATAAGTCAGGTAGGGTTCTTCACAAATCAATTTGGAAGAATAACTCTTAATTCTCGGAATTAAGTTCAAATATTGGCCAAAAGGTGTTTATTACATATTCCGATGCCATATTTATAATGGAACATCCCTCCACACTTAGGAAAATTCAACATGACAGAAATCAAGCCCAAAACTTGGACTTTGACAAAGTAACCAGACAAATTACACTAGCACATATTTTCTGACTTTAATTGAAACATAAACAGACCGAATTTAAAATGGCTATAACTTCTTGCACAAAAGTCCAATGCAATCATGGTTGGACAATCTGGAAAGATCACGTTCTGAACTTGAAATCCACCTAGATTAGTCTTGTTTTCACATGCAATGGATGACTTCAAATTCGGGTTCAAATTTACCTACTGTTCTGACATAAACAGCATCAATTTCTTAACTTATTTGCATTATCAAGCCAAATTCAAGTAGTCCAACATCAAAAGAACCATTAAGGGCTCTTCCCATCTTTAAGCTCCAATTGTAGGCAAATAAGCACCTTTGAACCAATTTGAAACTGATTGCCAAATTTTAACTCCGACGCAGCTTCAATCATTCCAATCTGACTCGTCAAGGTCCTTTGTAGTTGTTTCGCTCTTGCTCTTGACATTGGACCATCTGAATCCTGTTGCATATTTGATTTACCTTTACGAGATGCATTATCATTCCCATGATGCACATCAAAGTGGCTTTGTAGCATCATTGTACCCAATCCAATTGTGTTGGTGCCTTGGGGTAGGTTTCCATTATATCACACTTTTATCAAACCTATTTCGGCTTTCCGGGATCAGATCTCAATCTTGATTGTGGTTGCATGATCATGTGATTATGAGGTTCGCATCATTGATGCAAAAACATTAAAAATTAGGCCTTATTAAACCTGAATTCCAAAATCTAAGCAAACAATATCCAATTGATCCTAAAATTAATATATAGTGAGATCAGGACCCCGTAATAATATGTAGTGAGAATAGGACCCCATAAATCAGATTATCAAATTTGGGCTAATTTCAAGTTGATTTGATCCAATTATTCTGTGTTTAGTTTTCTGTAGTAGAACCAAATAACTGTCTTTTGATTGATTTTTTTTCTTTTTTATCATAATATGCCGCAAATAGAAGGAGAATAAGAAATTGGACACTAAGAAAATTTTTATTTTATTTTGTGAAATCAACAAGAAACTGATGTGCATCATGGGAATGATGATCCATCTCATAAAACTAAATTTAATATGCAAGAGGATTCAGATGGTCCCATGACAAGAGCGAGAGCGAAACAACCATAAAGGGCCTTGACGAGTCAAATTAGAATGATTGAAGCTGCGTCGGAGTTAAAAATTAGCAATAAGTTTGAAATTGGTTCAAGGATACCTATTTGCCTACAATTGGAACTTAGAGATGGGAAGAACCCCTAATGGTTCTTTTGATGCTAGGCTACTTGAATTTGGGTAGATAAGGAATTGATGATGTTTACGGTCAGAACAGTACATGAATTTTGATGCGGATCAGCCTAACACCAAGCGTAATCATGCCAACAACCCATTAAAGGTGCCAATTGGGCCAATCACAAGAGCTAGGGCTAAGAAGCTTAAAAAAGCATTGAATGAGCTTGTTCATAACATATGGAACAAAATGGACTTAGAGGGGCTTGGGACATTTAAGGAGCATGAAGGACAACCTTTAATTCATCTAGTTCAGGTCCAAGAAGAGCCTAATTCGTGTGGAACAAGGGGTTGATATGTCCGGCCCAATACCAGCCTTGTTAGGCTTGTTTTTTTTCTAATACTACAAGGATAAAGAGTCAGCAATTTATTCTTATTACTTATTTGGGTCAATTGTAAGTGGGCTTTATAAAAGTCCACCTAAGGGAGGTCCATTAGGGTTTCTTTAAGTCCAAAATCAGTATAAATAAAGGCATAATCAAACATGTAAGATTAGTGTCCATTTTCAAATGAGAATTGGAAGAGAGATTCAAAGAATTGCACAAATATATACACAGATATCAGTTATTGTGGGAAACTGAAAGAACCGAATTAAGTCACGGAGTACCGTTATCCGCCATTTGACCAGGGTGAGAGAAACTAGCAAAAATCACTAAAAAAGAAACACAAAAACAATGTGAGAAAAAAAAATAATCAACCTTTATCTACAAGATTAGTCCAACCAGTTGATTCATTTTCACTAGAAAAATTATCAAAGTAAGCTTTTAAACGATGTCTATTTTCCTTAAAAACATTGTCATTCAATGAATTCTCAATATCACAGGCCCCATAAGGATTGCTCCATCTTGGTCTTAGCTCTTTAGGGAATGCATAGAGTTGAGAATTATAAAACAAAACTTTTTGACCAGTATCAACTTTTTGACAATTTTCACAAGTTTTGCAGAATGCATGTGTGTCCTTCAACACGGTGGACCCATAAAATCCATTTTGAAAGATTTTTGCAGCTGTTTTTTTTTACGAGAAATAACTTCCACATGCTTCAGAATGACAAAGTTTAATGACACTACTTACCTCATTGTGGGGAATGAATCTTTGAAATATTTGATCAGGACAATATTTGAATAAGTTAGGGTAATCACAATAAAAATTATTCACTTTGTTCAAAAACTTTTCTTTGTCTTAGGTACTCCAATCAGCTGGCAAATCTCTTAAAGCAAGAAAATTGATATTTTTATCATACCAAGGCATTGGATTAAGAGAAAGTAAGGATTTGCTAGGAAAGTAATCATCGATAGGGGTGATGTTAAATGTCGAATTTGTTGTCACTTTTGACAAAAGATCCACATCAATATTTTCGGTGCGTTTTTCATTCGTGATTTCTTCCTTAAAATAAATCATTTGCAAATCTTCAGATTCATCCAACTCATTTTTACTTAAAGTAGATTCAAGTTGATCATAAACTAATTCATCAATATGATCTACTTCTTGTAAATCATTATCATCTCCAGGTTGCTTGTAAATGTTGAAAATATTTATCTCCAATGTCATGTTTCTAAATGATAGCTTCATCAGTTCATTCCTCCAATTAATTAATGCGTTAGAAATTGCAAGAAATGGACGTCCTAAAATAATAGAAAATGAATTACATGCTTGAACAGGTTTTGTGTCCAAGACAACAAAATCCACAGGATAAATGAATTTATCAAGTTGTACTAACACATCTTCGACTATTCCTCTAGGCACTTTTACAGATTTATCGGCACGTAAAAGAGTTATAGAAGTTGGTTTTAACTCACCTAGATTGAGACTCTGGAAAACTGAATATGGAAGTAAATTCACACTGGCTTCAAGATCAAGTAAGACCCTTTCAATTTTATGTTCTCCAATAAAGCAAGAAATTGTAGGACAACCAGGGTCTTTATATTTCAAAGCATTATTGTTCTGAAGAATGGCACTTACTTGTTCGGCTAAAAAGGCTTTCTTTTTCACATTCAGTTTCCTCTTCACAGTGTATAGATTTTTTAAAAATTTAGCATAGGAAGGAACCTGTTTAATAGCATCCAGCAAAGGTATATTGATTCTTACCTGTTTGAAAGTTTTAAAAATTTCAGAGTTGTGATTGACTTTTCTTTGTTTGGTCATGGCTTGAGGAAATGGAAGTGCTGGTGGAGAATCAGTCTTTTCTTTGCAATTTTCAGATTCAACCCCTTCCTTACCCTTAGAGATTGACTCATCATCTTTCTCATAAGGTTCAAGAGAGGGTTTTTCAATAACCTTACCACTGCGAAGAGTAGTGACTGATTTGACTTGATCCATGTGTTGGCTTCCGGAACTACTTGCATTTGCATTGTATTGCCCCTTGGAATTTTGTTGTGGTTGAGATGGAAACTTACCTTTCTCTTGGAAACTGAGAGCAGATGTTAATTTTGCAAGAGTATCTTTAAAATCTGTCATGTTTTGAGCAAGTTGAGTATTGATTGTCTCTTACTTTTCAATGAATGCATGCAATGTTTCCTCAAGATTTCTTCTAGGAGGTGGAGCATAAGGAGGTGCATATCCATGAGAATTTTGGAAATTGTGGTGTGCTTGAAACAGTGGTTGTGAAGTTTGTGCATTGTTGTTCTCACTCTTTCAACTAAAATTTGGATGATTTCTCCAACCAGGGTTGTATGTTTGTGAGTATGGGTTGTGGTTGGCCCTTTGGAAACTGTTTAAAGCATGGGCTTGTTCATGAAGACATTCCTTAAAAGAAGGCAAGGTTGGACAAGGATTGGTTGAGTGTTCATTTGTTTCACATATTTGACACACAATATTTTCAACAAATTTTAATTGACCACTCGTTTTCAATTCTAGTGCCTCGACTTTTCTAGCTAAAGATGCAAACTTGGCTAGGAGGTCATGATCTTCCCTAAAGTTGTACATACCTCCACTAGATGTATGAGGTTGAGTTTTACTCGGTGTCTCATAAGTACCCGCAGCGTCCCAATTTTGAGCATTTTCAGCTAACAAATCTAAGTACTCCATTGCTTCATCAGGGTCTTTATCTTCAAAAGTTCCATTGCACATCAATTCAACCATTTGCCTATCTCTAGGTGTTAACCCTTCATAAAAATGTGAAACCAATCTCCATGTTTCAAAACCATGATGAGGGCAAGTACTAAACAAGTCTCGATACCTATCCCAACATTGGTAAAATGTTTCTCCTGGTTTATGAGTGAAAATGGTGATTTGTCTTTTGAAAGAGTTTGTTCTATGAGATGGGAAAAACGTCTTTAAAAACTAGTGTTGCATTTCATCCCAAGCACGAATAAATCCTGGTCTCAAATTTTGTAGCCATGTTTTAGCTTTATCTTTTAATGAAAAAGGAAAAAGCTTTAATTTGATGGTGTTCATGCTACAATTTAAATTATTATATGTGTTGCAAACCTCCTCAAATTCCCTTAAATGCAAGTATGGATTTTCCAATTCTTAGCCATGAAAAGAAGGTAAAAGTTGAATAATGTCTGCCTTAAAATTAAAATGAGATGCATTGGGAGGAAAAACTATGCATGATGGTGCACTTGTTCTTGTGGGATTCATGTGCTCTCTAAGTGTTCTAGCACGGTTATTCTCATTATTCTCATTATGAAGTGATTGATTATGTTCTTCGGCCATATTTTCTGAAAATGATGAGTATACCCTAGAAAGTCTACCACTTGATATGCGTGACCACACTCTCATGCACGTGTAGGAATAGAATAAAAGAAAAAAGAAAAAAAAAAAGAAGAAGAAACAAGAGAAAAGAAACAAAGTTATATACAAGAAAAGTGAAAAGAGAAAATAAAATAACTACTATAATTTATATAAGAGCTTACCTCCCTGGCAACGGCGCCAAAAACTTCACATGACCAAAAGATTAATGTCTTCTCCCAAGTGGAGGAGTGTCGAAGTAATAAATAACCCGGCAAGACCGGGGTTGAACCACAGGGAGGTTAATTGTACAAATTATAAATACAATAATACAACAACAACAACAACAACAACAACAACAATAATAATAATAAAGAAAAAGAAGGAGAAGAAGAAGATGAGAACTTTGAGAAGGAATATTAATGTAACGATTAAACAATGATAATAACAAATGTCAAGGTTAGAGCTTCCACTAGTGATATGTCAAACAAGTATAATATAAACTCTTACTATTCAATTGGAAACCACACAGAAAGGAGGTTCCAATCCGATTATAGATTGTTAACATGATTACATTAGTCATCTTATTCGATTAATGCTAATACTTGTAAATCTCGTCAAGCATTCATGATTATAACTTATATTAACAATAAATCAAGTTCCTTTCATAGCTCAGGTGTTGGTTATACCATACAGTATGAACTATGAAAGTGCCAAGCATTTGTTGTACCAAGTGTTATACAACATAAATCAAGATTAGTCATTTAACAAGCAAAGTATTAAAGAGTGAACAATATAACAAATATAAAACATGTTAGTATAAAACATTAAAGTCCATATTAAGTTTAAATTATACTTAATCTTACACCATTAGTGTAATGTTTTCACCTTGAAATAGTTAACTTAGCTAGACATAATGAAAGAAAGAAAAATAGATAAACAAAATAAGAACATAAATAAGATAAAATTTAACTAAGTAAAGGAAAGGAAATGAAAGGCATAAACTTGATATTAATGAAAGCAAAGCATAAATATTACAAAAAATACAAAGAGAGAAAGCAAGAGCATGATCTTGATCTGAAAACCAAGATGACTAAATGCATGGTAAATGCCTCCTTTTATAGGCCAAAATTGGGAACTATTGATTTGATGACTAATTGATGAGTGGGTGACCAACTCTTGACTTGGTGACAATCCTTATGTTCTCTTGTCTGCCTAAAACGTCATTGATAACGTCAAAATTGAAACCAGTTGAAAACATGAAAGTTGTCAGAAATTGTCTCAGCTATCTTATGTAGAAAATTCAGATCATTTGGACTTCTAGAACTCCAAATATGGGCCAAACACTGAATAGTGCTTGGGCTGGAAGACAGATTCAGACTTCTTTGTTATTGCTCCAATTTGGACTTGAAAATGACCTTTTTAAATCTTGGGCTCCATATAAAAGTTGTAGGCCTATGTCTTAACTTTCTATTCATATAAAGTAGACCTAAATCTGAGATCTACAACTCCAGATATGATCCAATTACCGAACAGTGTTCCGGTTTGAACTGCACCGACATTTCTTTTTGGAGTTTAGCCATCTCTTTGTCCTTTCAATTTCAGTTCTTAAATTCATCAATCAATTCTTTCATTTATGTGATAGGCCTGCATTTAAAAATAAACATTTACCATAAATTAAAGGTATCTTATATTATTAGATATATTATTATAAAACATGCTTTAGTTGAGTTATTGATACTTCAAGTGCAAAATGATGATATAAAACCTTTCGGTGGCTAGCATGTAGCCATCTACTGTTTTACGTTTCTGTTCTCATTGTAAATCTGGGGTATGCCCTTTATAATCTTTGTATCGTTTTTGATTAGTACTTAAAAGTGCATTTTTATCATGGTTTTATATCATCATTTTGCACTTGAAGTATCAATAACTCCTTAACCAAAGCATGTTTTATAATAATATATCTAATAATTTGTGGTAAATGTCTATTTTTAATGCAGGCTATCACATAAATGAAAGGATTGATTGATGACTTGAAGAACTTAAATTGCAAGGATAAAGAGATGGCCAAACTTAGAAAAGAGATGTCGGTGCAATCCAAACCGGTTATTGGAAACGGAAACCCCCACCCAATGAATATTGATTCACGAATGAGAAGTATAAGGATGACGCCACGAAGACAGTTGTTCTTCGATATGTTATTTTCAGTTCTTTAGAGAACCAAGGAAGGGAGATTATCCCACCAACACACAATAAGTGCAGCAAAGAAGTTTATTGATCTGAAAATTGCGTAACCTTACATGTTTGATTATGCTTTTATATATACTGATTTTTGACTTAAAGAAACCCTAATGGACCTCCCTTAGGTGGACTTTTATGAAGCCCACTTACAATTGACCCAAATAAGTAATAAGAACCCAAAAACTAAGAAGAAAACACTAAAAATCTGAAAATACCATCCTAAATAAGCTAGAATCAGATTTGTCACCCTTAAGAAGTCCTAAACAAAATTGGAAAAATCTGATTTGGATAATTTATGTTCTGCCCCTTTTGATGTCCTTGATTAGCTTGGAATTCCTTGTTTAACTTGGACAACTAAGAAAACAAATTTCCTCCTTTGTTGCTGATTTAATTACTTTCCTTCCTAAGTGGGGAAAATCATTAAATAGTCCTCCCCTCTTTAGGAATAAGATATGGCCAACTTCCTTACTTAATTAGGAGAATAAATTGCTGACTCTTTATCCTTGTAGTATTAGGAAAAAAGACAAGCCTAACAAGGCTGGTATTGGGCCGGACACATCAACCCCTTGTTGCTCCTTAAAATGAATTAAAGGCTGTCCTTCATGCTCCTTAAAATTGATTTAGACCAAGACTTACCTTTTCTTGTCATTTAAAATCTATTTACACGATTTTCATCTCTTTAAAACAAATCCATCAATTATTTTAAACTAAGTTATTGTCAATTTAATTTCTCTTGAGTTTTTTTTGTTACCTAGCTTATTTTCCATATCTAGCTCTCTGTGGATATGACCTCGATCTTACTGAGTTAATTGCTACATCACACACTTGTGCACTTGCGAGTTAAAACAAGTGGTCAAGCAACCAAATTATATGAACCTTGTGATCACCATCACTATTGAAAATGAGAGACCCCCACCAAACTAATATTGATTTGCAAATGAGAAGTATAAGGATGACATCACAAGGCCAATTGTTCTTCGATAAGTTGTTTTTAGTTTTTAAGAGAATTAAGGAAGGGAGATTATCTCACCAACACACACACAAGGTGCAGCAAACAAGAAGTTTTATTAATCTAAACAATTTAACCCTTACATGTTTGGTTATACCTTTATTTATATTGACTCTAGACTTATAGAAACCCTAATTGTCCCCTTTAGGTGGATTGATATGAAGCCCACTTATAATTGACTCAAATAAGTAATAATAACCCAAAGACTAAGAAGAAAATAATGAAAGTCTGAAAATTATTATCTTGATGTGGACTAGCCCAAAAACACCAGCAAGGACCTATTACATGTTCCAAATGGTCCAATGACTTGGTCCAAGACAAAGGCATTAAAAGAGGCATTGAATGCATTGGTTTTGAATGTTTCAACCAAGTCAGAATTGAAAGGTCCCTTAGAGTATTAAGAGGAGACCCTAGTACATCTTATCCATGTGCAAGAGGGGTCCAACATAACCTTATTTGGGCCATGAGGTGAGGACAGCAAAGGAAACAAAAGGATCCTTCTACAACTTGGAAACAACATGGGTGGCTACCTTTTCGTTTTGTTTCTAGGATTAAGGGCCTACATGGAATGCTATAAATAAGCCTTGAATTAGTTCTATAATATTTTACTTCCTTCTCTTCTTCTCATGACAGAACATGGATTTAATATTATGGGCTTTGTTTTATTTTGTTGGCTACAACTCAAGGCTTGTTTGGGCTTAATTAATACTTTGTTTTCAGTTAGGATCCAAGGCTTATTTGGATTAAGTTATAGGCTTTTCAGTTTAGGGTTTTGGGTCAGTTTTAAATGGACCTCATTTAAGTTCACATAAGGGGTCCATTAGGGTTAACTTTTCAAGAACTATTTAAACTCATGTAAGCCAAAATTTAGGCAGCTTTTGGATGATAATTACTTCTGAATTTTTTTCAGTTTTAACATGTGAGAGCGATTCTTGCATTCTTCAGTTCTTAAACGAACTGAATCTGACTTATCGATGATTAACTAGTTTCGTGGCGTCATTATACTCAATCCAATAGTGTTGGTGCCTTGGGGCAGGTTTCCATTGTGTCACACTCCTATCAGACCTATTTCGGCTTTCCGAGATCAGATCTCAATCTTAATTGTGGGTTGTGTGACCACGTGATCACGAGGTTCGCATCAGTTGGTATCAGAGGTAGGCTCCAAAATGAGGTCATATCCTTCTATTATTTTTATTTTTTTTGTGTTCCTTTAAGTTTTTCAGTGTTTGCGTCCATCTTCTTGTTCTTCATGTTTGCATCATCTAAGCAAAAAAGAAAAAAAAGAGGTTATATTTCATCTTGTTACTATCTCTAATCATATTAGTATATTGAAAAAAAAGAGAGATAGGGATTAGTTGAAATTTTAAGGATCATTCAATTTTTTGCTACAGAAACACAACTCTTGTTGAACCATAAGCAAACCACCTCAGAATCAACTGAAACTTCATATTCCATATATTGGGGGTAAGATCGCATCATATGTCAAATTTGGACATATTTTTATATTGTTTGCTTGAGGTTGTAATTCGAGACTCAATTCTGCCGCAAAAACACTACTCTTTGACAACCATAATCAAACCACCTCAGAATCAATTGACACATTGTATTCTAAGCAAAATACGTTAGAATAAATTGAAACTTCATATTATGTGTATTGGGGATGATATATCACCATATATTAAATTTGGGCTTATTTTGATAACTAATTCTAGAGGTTTTAATTGGGGGTTCAATTCTGCTGCAAACTGATCATACAAGGGGTTTGGGTACCTAGACATAAATGAACGATTTATAAATTGATTTTGTTGTTATTTTAGTATTATCATACTAAGTATTGAATTTTAGATCACTTTGAGATCGTTTGTTCTGGGTTTCAATTCTGTTACGTAAAAATTGCGTAACAAGTTAGATTTGCGTCAAGCTTCAAAACATGATCCTTACTATTTATTTTTGTCCAAATATTTTTGTTTATGTTATATTTGGGTTATCTAGGAGTCAAGTAATGGTTTTCACTAATATTTACTTCTGCTTTATTTCGTGTCTTTGTTTCGTTCACAATTAGTATGAATTTGCATTGCTATTAGCAATATCATAATTGTAGTTTTGTTTTGCTTTGTTTTCAGTATATTTATTGATTCTTGAGTCTGAAACTTATAATTAAAGTGCGCTGGGAAGGCTATTAACTTTGATTTGTTGATTTCAGTTCCTAAAGAACCAAAAGAAAGCAAATTGTGAGGTAAAAGGCGTAGTGAGCTTATTAGAGTGAAAAGCCTTGACTTTTGTTTTTTAGTGATACACGAAAGGTGTGAGGCTACTAATCAAATTTTATAGATTCAAAGAATGTCTGAAAATAACAAATCAGTGACACAAAACGCTGACGTAGCTTTCCAATTACAAGCCATAGGCCAGCAACTTGAACTGTTGTCTAAAACGTACAAGGATTTGAAAGATGAGGTGAATTTAATAAAGCAACATAATAGTGGAGCTGAACACCGAGGAAATACGGTCCATATGGCTGTACGGAATCTTAGATCTGATTTTAAAGAGTTTGTTGATGAAAATACAGATGCGGGTGAGAATGACTATGATTTTGCATCTGCTGGCTAAGGAATCAGGTCTGGACCAAATAGGGCTAGGAGGAATGTGAATTTCTGTGGCATGGGCACTTATAAAGACAAAGATGGGGACTTGGACACCATTAAACTGAAAGTTCCTAACTTTCAAAGTGAAAACGATCCCGAGACTTGTTTGGAGTGGGAGAAAAAAATAGATTGG
This sequence comes from Populus euphratica, assembly GCF_000495115.2. Taxonomy (NCBI): domain Eukaryota; kingdom Viridiplantae; phylum Streptophyta; class Magnoliopsida; order Malpighiales; family Salicaceae; genus Populus; species Populus euphratica. Next base: position 24,235 of record NW_011501203.1, read on the forward strand.
ATTTTTTATTGCCATAGCTATTATGAGCAAAAGAAGGTGAAATTGGTGATAATTGAGTTTACAGAGTATGCATTGATTTGGTGTGATCAAATTGTAATCAGTAGGAGGAGGAATGGGGAACGACCCGTTCAAGCTTGGGGGGAGATGAAAGTCTTAATAAGGAGACAATTTGTGCCAAACCACTATTATAAAGACTTATATCTGAAGCTCCAAGGTTTGAATCAAGGTTATAAGACAGTAGATGAATATCACAAAGAGATGGACGTAGCAATGATTCGGGCCAATGTAGTACTTAAATGCGCATTATTTATCAAGGTTTTATGTCATCAATTTGCACTTGAATTATCAATAACTCCTGAACTAAAGCATGCTTTATAATAATATATCTAATAATATAAGATACCTTTAATTTATGGTAAATGTTCATTTTAAATGCAGGCCTATCACATAAATGAAAGGATTGATTGATGAATTTAAGAACTGAAATTGAAAAGGACAGAGATGGCCAAACTTAGAAAAGAGATGTCGGTGCAATTCAAACTAGAACACTATTTGGTAATTGGGTCATATATGGAGCTGTAGATCTCAGATTTAGGTCTACTTTATATGGATGGAAAGGTAAGAAATAGGCCTACAACTTTTATATGGTGCCCAAGACTTAAAAGGGTCATTTTCAAATCTAAATTGTAGCAACAACAAAGAAGCCCAAATCTGTCTTCCAACCCAAGCACTGTTTAACGTTTGGCCCATATCTAGAGTTCTAGAAGTCCAAATGACTTGCATGTTTTACACAAGAAAGCTGAGATAATTTTCTACAATTTTCATGTTTTCAAGTGGCTCCAATTTTGACATTATCAATAACGTTTTGGGCAGACAAGAGAAGATAAGGATTGTCACCAAGTCAAGAGTTGGTCACCCACTCATCAATTAGTCATCAAATCAATAGTTCCTAATTTTGACCTATAAAAGGAGGCATTTGCCATGCATTTATGCATCTTGGTTTTGAGGTCAAGATCATGCTCTTACTTTCTCTCTTTGTATTTTTTGTAATGTTTATGCTTTGCTTTCATTAATATCAAGTTTATGCCTTTCATTTCCATTCCTTTACTTAGGTAACTCTTATCTTATTTATATTCTTATTTTGTTTATTTATTTTTGTTTCGTTCATCATGTTTAGCTAATTTTATTATGCAAAGTAAAAAGGTTACATTAATGGTGTAAGAATAAGTATAATGTAAACTCAATATGAACTTTAATGTTTGATACTAACATGTTTTGTATTTGTTATCTTGTTCACTCTTTAATACTTTGCTTGTTAAATGACTACTCTTGATTTATGTTGTAGAACACTTGGTACAAAAAATGTTTGGCACTTTCATAGCCCTTAATGTATGGTATAACCGACACCTGAGCTATGAAAGGAACTTGATTTGTTGTTAACATAAGTTATAATTATAAAAGCTTGACGAGATTTACAAGTATTAACATTAATCGAATAGGATGACTAATGTAATCATGTTAACAATCTATAATCTAATTGGAACCTTCTATGTGTGTGGTTTCCAATTAAATAATAAGAGTTTATACTATACTTGTTTGACATACCATTAGTAGATCCTCTAACCTTGACATTTGTTATTATCATTGTTTAATCCTTACGTTAATATTCCATCTTAAAGTTTTTATCATCTTCTTCTTCTTCTCTATTTTTATTACTACTACTACTACTACTATTATTAGTACTATTATTACTATTATTATTATTATTATTGCTACTGATTTGTTGTTGTTTATAATTTATACAATTAACCTTCCTGTGGTTCGACCCGGTTTTGCCGGGTTATTTATTACTTCGACACTCCTGCACTTGGGAGAAGACATCAATCTTCTAGTCGTGTCAATTGTTGAGGATAGAGAAGCCACCATGGCTAGGTTTCTTAATTGGTTGAATCGGGACATTGCCAATGTGGTTGAGCTACAACACTATGTGGAGCTAGAGGACATGGTTCACATGGCTACGAAGGTGGAGAGACAACTTCGGAATGGACATGCTCGGCTAGCGTTTAATTTGGGCTCTTCATCATCTTGGAACCGAATTTAAAGAGAGAGGGTACTGTCCGGCCAAGATCGTTTGTTCCTTCTAGAATTGAACTACCAAAAGCTACTGATGCCAAAGGTAAATTTGAAACTCAACCTAAACGTACTTGTGATGTTAAATGTTTCAGGTATCAAGGACATGGACATTATGCTTCAGAGTGTCCAAACGAGAGAATCATGATGATTAGAGATAACGGTGATATGGAATCTGAAAGTGACACATTTGATTGTGAAGGCATGCCACCATTGGAGGATAGTGATGGGGATGAGTTAGCATTACCAATTGGAGAGTCCTTGGTTATAAGACAAACACTTCAGGTTCAGGTATAGGAAGATGAAATTAATCAACAAAGGGAGAACATCTTCCATACGCTTTGTTATGTATAAGGAAATGTGTGTGGTTTAATTATAGATAGTGGAAGTTGTGTTAATGTTTGTAGTGCCACCCTTGTTAGTAAACTAAATTTGTGTATTGTTAAGCGTGCTAAACTATATAGATTGCAATGGCTGAATGATATTAGTACAGTGAAAGTGACTAAACAAGTTGTGGTTCCATTTTCGATTGGGAAATATATTGATGAAGTTCTGTGCGACATGGTACCAATGCAAGCAAGTCACATCTTGTTGGGGAGACCATGGCAATGGCTTAGCTTGGGGGATCAGAATGCTAGCTACTTTCACAAATCAGTAAATGGAAGACAACATAGAAATAAGCTTCTTTCACTTATAAGGGAAGATGGAGAGGTTGTCGAAGGACATAAGGCAGTTAAACCAGAAGAAATAGCGTACTTGCAGCGTGTGTTAGGAGTGGAACAAATGCCTAGGGTTCTAAACGAGGAAGTGATGGAATCGACAATTAACTTGAAACTGTCTTCGACGCAACAGCATGTAGTAGCACAAGATGTAACAAGGGAGGAGATTAAGCATGCTATGTTTAGTTTGAAGAACAACAAAGCCCCTGGTCCGGATGGATTTAACGCAGGTTTCTTCAAAAGAATATGGCACATAGTTGTGGAAGATGTAATCAACGCTGTTAACTCCTTCTTTCAGACTCGTAGAATGCTTTAAGAAATGAATGCTTCATCCATTTTCCTTATTCCTAAAGTTGCTAATCCTATGAGGTTGATAGATTTTCGTCCTATATCTTTCTGCTATACAATGTACAAAATGCATCGCTAAGATTCTAGCTGGGAGAATCAAAGCTGTTTTGCCATCCTTAGTAGGTTCGTATCAGGCTGCTTTTATCTCTGGACGGAGAATCAGCGACAACATTCTTTTGTCTCACGAACTAATGAAAGGCTATCATAAATCTACGGGACCTGCCCGTTGTGCTATGAAAGTAGTTCTGATGAAGGCTTATGACTCCATTCGGTGGGATTTCATTGACATTACATTAATAAAAATGGGATTCCCTAGAATAGTCATTGATTGGATCATGGTTTGTGTTACATCATGTCAATTCTCTATCAATGTCAATGGTGAGCTTGCAGGTTACTTTTAAGGGGGGAGAGGGTTGAGACAAGGTGATCCACTTTCTCCATATTTGTTTGTCCTATACATGTAATAAAAAATATGGAGCAAATTATGAGATCCTTTCTTTAGTCAGGTTCAGATATGAGAACTACTGGGGCTAAAGTGGCTTGGGATCAGGTATGTCTTCTAAAAAAAGAGGGGGGGCTAGGAATAAAAAGGATAACAGAATGGAACAAGATTGCTTTGTTGAAACACATTTGGAACCTGTGCAATGACTCAAATGGCTCAATGTGGTCAACTTGGATCAGATCCAATCTATTGCGAGGTAGGGATTTCTGGACAATCAAAACGCTAGAGAATTGCTCTTGGGATTGGGGAAAGATTCTAAAGCTGAGATCCTTGATTAGTACTTAAACGTGCATTTTTATTAAGGTTTTATATCATTATTTTGCACTTGAAATTTTAATAACTCCTTAACTAAAGCATGTTTTATAATAACGTATCTAATAATATAAGATACCTTTAATTTATGGTAAATGTTCATTTTAAATGCAGGCCTATCACATAAATGAAGGAATTGATCGATGATTTTAAGAACTGAAATTGAAATGACAAAGAGATGACCAAATTTAGAAAAGAGATGTCGGTGCAATCCAAACCGGAACACTGTTTGGTAATTGGGTCATATCTGGAGCTGTAGATCTCAGATTTAGGTTTACTTTATATGGATGGAAAGGTAAGACATAGGCCTACAACTTTCATAGGAGCCCGAGATCTAAAAAGGTTATTTTCAAGTCCAAATTGTAGCCACAACAAAGAAGTTCGAATTTGTCCTCCAGCTCAAGCACTGTTCAGTATTTTGGCCATATCTAGAGTTCTAGAAGTCGAAATGATCTAAAGTTTTTACACAAGAAAGATGAGACAATTGCCTACAACTTTCATGTTTTCAAGTGGTTCCAATTTTAACATTACCAATGATGTTTAGGGCACACAACAGAAGATAATGATTATTACCAAGTCAAGAGTTGGTCACCCACTCATCAATTAGTCATCAAATCAATAGTTCCCAATTTTAGCCTATAAAAGGAGGCATTTGCCATGCATTTAGGCATCTTGGTGTCCAGATCAAGATCATGCTCTTGCTTTCTCTCTTTGTATTTTTTTGTAATGTTTATGCTTTGCTTTAATTAATATCAAGTTTATGCCTTTCATTTCCTTTCATTTACTTAGTTAACTTTTATCTTATTTATGTTCTTATTTTGTTTATCTATTTTTCTTTCTTTCATTATATCTAGCTAAGTTTATTATGTCAAGGTGAAAAGGCTACACTAATGGTGTAAGAATAATATAGTATAAACTTAATATGGACTTTAATGTTTGATACTAACATGTTTTCTATTTGTTATCTTGTTCATTCTTTAATACTTTGCTTGTTAAATGACTAATCTTGATTTATGTTGTATAACACTTGGTACAACAAATGCTTGGTACTTTCATAGCCCATACTGTATGGTATAACCGACATCTGAGCTATGAAAGGAACTTGATTTGTTGTTAACATAAGTTATAATCATAAATGCTAGACGAAATTTACAAGTATTAGCATTAATTGAATAAGATGACTAATGTAATCATGTTAACAATCTATAATCTGATTGGAACCTCCTTTGTGTGTGGTTTCCAATTGGATAATAAGAGTTTATACAATACTTGTTTGACATACCATTAGTGGATCCTCTAACCTTAACATTGTTTATTATCATTATTTAATCCTTACATTAATTTTCCATCTTAAAGTTCTCATCAACTTTTCTTCTTCTTCTTCTTTGTCTTCTTTATTATTATTATTATTATTATTATTATTATTATTGTTATTATTATTAGTACTACTACTACTACTACTAGTAGTAGTATTATTAGTATTATTATTGCTATTATTATTATTGTTGTTGTTATTGTTACTATTGTTGTTGTTTATAATTTGTACAATTAACCTCCCTGTGGTTCGATCTCGGTCTTGTCGGGTTATTTATTACTTCGACACTCCTGCACTTGGGAGAAGACATCACCCTTTTGGTTTTTGGCGCCGTTGCCGGGGAGGTAAGTTTTGTATAAATTATAATATTTATTTTATTTTCACTTTTCACTTTTCTTGAATATAACTTTATTTCTTGTCACTTGTTTCTTCTTCTTTTATTTTCTTCTTTCTTTTATTCTATTCCTACACGTGCATGAGAGTGTGATAATGATTTACAGGAAGTGGACTTTATTGAAAAATTAATTCATGATCAATTTCCAACCACTTCCAGTGAAATTGAGATTGATGAATATGATGATTTGCAAATAATTTATTTTCAGGAATAATCAAAGACAAGTAATTGGAGGCCACAAATTAAGGAATTGCCACCACGATTAATTAAGTCCATACCTTTAAGTGTTCAACCACCAAAACCTGATTTGAAATTAAGTCCATACCTTTAAGTGTTCAACCACCAAAACCTGATTTGAAGCCGTTGCCCTCCAATCTCAAATACTCATTTTTGGGAGAAAATGAAACTTTTCCGGTAATAATCTCTTCCAAACTTTAATGCACATCAAGAACGTAAGTTATTACAAACTCTGAAAATGCCCAAAAATGCATTAAGATGGACCATAGCTGATATAAAAGGAATTAGTCCTTTGATTTGTACACACAGAATTTATTTAGAGGAAAATGTAAACTCTCTAGAGAAATGCAACGAAGGCTAAATTCTAATATGAAAGAAGTAGTGAAAAATGAAGTCATTAAACTTCTAGTTAATGAAATCATTTATCCTATATTTGACAGCAAATGGGTAAGTCCTACCCAAGTTGTACCCAAGAAGTCTGGAGTCACTGTGATAACAAATGAGAACAATGAATTAATTCCTACTAGAACTGTTACTGGTTGGCGCATGTGCATTGACTATAGAAAACTTAATTCAATGACTAGAAAAGATCATTTTCCTTTACCTTTCATGGATCAAATCCTAGAAAGAGTTGCAGGTCATGAATTTTATTGTTTCCTAGATGGCTGTTCGAGTTACAACCAAATTGAAATTGCATTAGAAAATCAAGAGAAGACTACTTTCACATGTCCATGTGGTACTTTTGCATATCGAAGGATGCCTTTTGGATTATGTAATGCACCAGCCACATTTCAAAGATGCATGCTTAGTATATTTAGTGACATGGTTGAACATTTTCTTGAGATTTTCATGGATGATTTTTCTGTTTTTGGCGATTCATTTAATGATTGTTTGACTAATTTAGAAAAGGTTTTGACCAGGTGTGAAGAGAAGAATCTTGTGCTGAATTGGGAAAAATGTCATTTTATGGTAACAAACGGCATTGTACTTAGTCATATTGTTTCATCAAAAGGAATTGAAGTTGACAAATCTAAAATTGAGTGAATTGCAAACTTGCAAACACCAAAATCTATTAAAGATGTTAGATCATTCCTAGAACATGCTGGTTTTTATAGAAGGTTCATCAAAGATTTTAGTGTAATATCTAAGCCTTTAAGTAACCTTCCAACAAAGGATACTATTTTTGAATGGATTGAACATTGTGAAGAAGCCTTTGTTAAACTTAAAAACTTGCTTACTTGTGCTCTTATCATTCAACCTCCCGATTGGTCATTACCTTTTGAAATAATGTGTGATGCTAGTGATTATGCCGTAGGTGCTGTTTTGGGATAAAGAAAAGATAAGAAACCTCATGTAATTTACTATGCAAGTAAAACTTTAAATAGTGCTCAAATGAATTGATACGATCCAAGCAAGGTCAAATTTGGATTTTGATGTAAAATGTGCAACTATCCAGTTTTACAACAATAGTTATAATTCTCAATCCGACCGTTGGATCGAGTTGAAATTTTACATGGAGTCTCCTAACATATTGTGTTACCTTGGGTTCAAATTTCAGGTTAATCGGAGTTCGGGAAGGTATCTCAATACAAGTCACCAGAGGCTGTACGGAATTTGTTATTTACTTCCTTTTGACTTGTGGACTTCCTATTTGGGTAGGATTCTTTTTCTAAAGAGATGTGGCAGCTTATTTGGGAAATATACTAATTCTACAAGGATGTTTATTGGGCTGCAACATAGTTTCCAAGTGGCAAGGATTCATAATGATTGCTGAATCCTTTTCTTACAAGGATTCCTTATTCATCCGAGCTACAAAAGGAAAGAAGACTTTAGAATACATTCTACCTTCAGATCAGATTTCCTAGTCTATTTGGGACTTCTTAATGGTGACAAATCTGATTCTAGCATATTTAGGATAGTAATTTTTGGATTTTTATATTTTTTATTATTTTCTTCATAGTCTTTGAGTTATTATTACTTATTTGGGTCAATTGTAAGTGGGCTACGTTGATTCGCGAATATTGATTCGCGAACGAGAAGTATAAGGAGGATGCCACGAAGACAGTTGTTCTTCGATAAGTCGTTTTTCAGTTCATTAGAGAACCATGGAAGGGAGATTATCTCACCAACACACACACACAAAGTGCGGCAAACAAGAAGTTTTATTAATCTGAATTGTCTTCCCTTACATGTTTGGTTATGCCTCTATTTATAGTGATTCTAGACTTAGAGAAACCCTAATGGACCCCCCTTAGGTGGACTTATATGTAGCTCACTTACAATTGACCCAAATAAGTAATAATAACCCAAAGACTATGAAGAAAATAATAAAAAATATAAAAATCCGAAAATTACTATCCTAAATATGCTAGAATCAGATTTGTCACCATTAAGAAGTCCCAAATAGACTAGGAAATCTGATCTGAAGGTAGAATGTATTCTAAAGTCTTCTTTCCTTTTGTAGCTCGGATGAATAAGGAATCCTTGTAAGAAAAGGATTCTGCAATAATTATGAATCCTTGCCACTTGGAAACTATGCTGCAGCCCAACAAACATCCTTGTAGAATTAGTATATTTCCAAAATAAGCTGCCACATCCCTTTAGAAAAACAATCCTAGCCAAATAGGAAATCCACAAGTCAAAAGGAAGTAAATAACAAAATCCGTACAGGCTCTGGTGACTTGTATTGAGATACCTTTCTGAACTCCGATTGACCTGAAATTTTAACCCAAGGTAATACAATATGTTAGGAGATTTCACGTAAAATTTCAGCTCGATCCAACGGTCGGATTGAGAATTATAACTATTGCCGTAAAACTGGATAGTTGCACATTTTACATCAAAACCCAAATTTGACCTTGCTTGGATCGTATCATAATTTCTCATCTATAAAATTCTCTCGTCCTTTCTTTTATTTCTACTCAACCCATATATTCATCAAATACAGAAGTGTATAGAAATGGCAAGTTCCTTAGATCATCATATAAGAAATGTTTGGGTCATATCTCAGATTTAGATCTACTTTATATGGATGGAAAGCGAAGACATAGGCCTACAACTTTCATATGGAGCCCAAATCTAAAAAGGCTATTTTCAAGTCCAAATTGTAGCAACAACAAAGAAGGCCGAATCTGTCCTCCAGCCCGAGCACTGTTCAGTATTTTGGCCATATCTGGAGTTCTAGAAGTCGAAATGATCTAAATTGTTTGCACAAGAAAGCTCAGACAATTTCCTACAACTTTCATGTTTTCAAGTGTTTCTAATTTTGATGTTATCAATGACGTTTTGGGCACACAACAGAAGATAATGATTGTTACCAAGTCAAGAGTTGGTCACCCACTCATCAATTAGTCATCAAATCAATAGTTCCCAATTTTAGCCTATAAAAGGAGGCATTTGCCATGCATTTAGGCATCTTGGTGTCCAGATCAAGATCATGCTCTTGCTTTCTCTCTTTGTATTTTTTGTAGTGTTTATGCTTTGTTTTCATTAATATCAAGTTTATGCCTTTCATTTCCTTTCCTTTACTTAGTTAACTCTTATCTTATTTATGTTCTTATTATGTTTATTTATTTTTCTTTTTTTCATTATGTCTAGCTAAGTTTATTATGTCAAGGTGAAAAGGCTACACTAATGGTGTAAGAATAGTATAGTGTAAACTTAACTTAATATGGACTTTAATGTTTGATACTAACATGTTTTGTATTTGTTATCTTGTTCACTCTTTAATACTTTGCTTGTTAAATGACTAATCTTGATTTATGTTGTATAACACTTGGTACAACAAATGCTTGGCACTTTCATAGCCCATACTGTATGGTATAACCGACACCTAAGCTATGAAAGGAACTTGATTTGTTGTTAACATAAGTTATAGTCATGAATGCTTGATGAAATTTACAAGTATTAGCATTAATTGAATAAGATGACTAATATAATCATGTTAACAATCTATAATCTGATTGGAACCTCCTTTGTGTGTGGTTTCCAATTGAATAATAAGAGTTTATACTACACTTGTTTGACATACCATTAGTGGATCCTCTAACCTTGACATTGTTTGTTATCATTATTTAATCCTTACGTTAATTTTCCATCTCAAAGTTCTCATCAACTTTTCTTCTTCTTCTTTTTCTTCTTTTTCTTTATTATTGTTGTTATTATTATTATTATTAGTATTACTACTACTACTACTACTACTAGTATTAGTAGTATTATTATTGCTACTATTATTATTGTTGTTGTTATTGTTACTATTGTTGTTGTTTATAATTTGTACAATTAACCTTCCTGTGGTTCAGCCCCGGTTTTGCCGGGTTATTTATTACTTTGGCACTCCTGCACTTGGGAGAAGACATCAATCTTTTCATCCTGTTAATCCTTAGCATGGTCGAAGATGAAGTACATTATAGGAGATGGCATGACAACCTCTCTATGGTTTGACAATTAGCATCCTCACAGCCTGCTCGCAGATTCTTATGGTGAGAGATTCGTCTATGGAAAAGAACGGGAAGGTGAATGTGCTGATTCATAACTCAAAATGGAAAATTCCTATCACTCAAGCTATTAGCTGGCACCCCATTATAGAAGCTGTTCCTTCCAATTCTAATCCTATGATAGGGCAAAAGGATAAGATTGTTTGGCTGGATTCACCAAATCATAGATTCTTGATCAAAGTAGCTTGGGAACAACTAAGATTTCATCATCCGATGGTTGAATGGCATGACATTGTGTGGTTCAAGAATGCTGTTCCAAGACATTCGTTTCTTCTATGGGTGGCTGTCCAACAGAAACTCACAACTCAAGATATTTTTTTTTGGTAAGTAACTCATAACTCAAGATAAACTTCATTGGTTTGGTATACATGGTCCCAATAAATGCACTCTGTCTCCACAATAATGAAGATTACAACCACCTGTTCTTTGAATGCTCCTATACTAAAGTGATCTAGTGGGATGTTTGTGACAGATGCAACATTCCAAGAATGACAAAAGGATGGGATGAAAGGATTTGATGGGCTGCTGGCACTTGGCATGGCAAAAGTTTCATCAATTTTTCTGGCAAACTGAGTTTCGCAGCTACAGTGTATCATATCTGGTAAGAACGGAATGTAAAGACCTTTTCTGAATTTGGTCTTTCATCAAATCGAATGTATCATCCGTGATAAGCTTGATTTGACGAGGAACGTTCTACCAACAGATGAAAACAAAAGGATCCAACGAGCTTGGAGGGTCAATAACATAGATTCTTCATTTGATATTTAGCTAGTTGTATTGGTTTCCCTAACGAATCTAGTTAGGTCTTGAGTTTTCTGTTCGGTGGCTAGCCTGTAGCCATCTGTTGTTTTATGTTTCTGTTCTCATTGTAAATCTGGGGTATGCCCCTTATAATCTTTGTATCGTTTTCTTTTAATATATACATCAATTTACCAAAAAAAAAAGAACGGAATGCAAGGACCTTTGCAGGAATCTCCAGAAATCAAAATTTGGTCTTCGATCAAATCAAATGTATCATCCATGATAAGCTTGTTTTGATGAGGAACGTTCTACCAACAGATGCAAACAAAAGGATCCAAAGAGCTTGGAGGGTCAATAACATAGATTCTTCATTTGATATATTAGCTAGGTGTATTGGTTTCCCTAACGAATCTAGTTAGGTCTTAGTTTTCTGTTCGGTGGCTAGACTGTAGCCATCTGTTGTTTTACATTTCTATTCTCATTGTAAATCTAGGGTATGCCCCTTATAATCTTTGTATCATTTTTTTTTAATACATACATCAACTTACCAAAAAAAATGATAGGAAGGCAATTCATGATGGGGTTAAAAATAGGTATACCATTATAAAAGATGGTAAAACCATCACTCTTGTACCTCTTACACCCAAACAGGTGTATGATGATCAAATAAAGCTAAAAAGCGAGCATGAGGCGATAGGGAGAGAAAATCAAGGTGAGGAACAAGGGGAGAGAAGACCATCAGATTCGGCTAGAACTCAAACCACTATAACTCATTCGGCCACCCATCCAAACACAAACAAATATTCAGCCAACACTCCAAACAAATCAAACCATTCAACCACAACTCAAAGACACCCAAATCTGGCCGAGAGTGGAGAGGTAAGGCAAGAGGAGTGAAGAAAGTCAGTAAGGGTGATGAGAGTTATGTGGAAAAACTAAAGAAACAACCCAATTTTTATGCTCGAGAGGGTGAGGTCAGATCTGCATTTTCACTAACAAGCCAATGATTTTACTTGTGTACAAAGAGGCTTACTTTAATACTAATGATCTTGATCATATTGTGCCTAGTGTTGCTATTGCTTTGTTATAGGAGTTTGATGATGTGTTGCCCGACAATACTCCTAGCGGATTACCACCATTGAGGGGGATAGAGTATCAGATTGATTTCGTACCCGGAGCTTTAATTCCTAACCGACTAGTCTATAGAAGCAATCCCGAGGAGACGAAGGAGCTTCAAAGGCAAGTTGATGAGCTGATGGAAAAGGGCTACATTCATGAGTATAAGCCCATGTGCTGTACCTATGCTACTTGTGCCTAAAAAGGATGGAACATGGAGGATGTGTGTTGATTGCCAAGCCATCAACAACATAAAGGTAAAGTATAGACACCCCATTCCTAGGCTTGATGACATGTCAGATGAGTTATATGGATCCTGTATTTTCTCTAAAATCGACTTGAAAAATGGATACCATCAAATTAGAATGAAAGAAGGTGATAGGTGGAAAACAACATTTAAGACTAAGCATGGTTAGTAATGCCATTTGGACTTATAAATGCACCTAGTACGTTTATGCGTTTAATGAATCATGTGTTTCGTACATTCATAGGTAAGTTTGTGGTTGTGTATTTTGATGAAATTCTGATCTATAGCAAGATCTTAACTGAGCATCTTGATCATTTGCGTAATGTACTTAGTGTGTTGCGTAGTGAGAAATTGTATGCTAATCTTAAAAAGTGTGCCATTTGCATGGAGAAAATTTTGTTTTTTGGCTATGTTGTAACTGCACAGGGTATTGAGATGGATGAGGAGAAAGTTAAGGCCATCCGAGATTGGCCTACACCCAAATCGGTAAGTGAGGTAAGGAATTTTCATGGGTTAGCTAGTTTTTATAGGCGTTTTGTAAAAGATTTCAGTACAATAGCTGCACCCTTGAATGAAGTTGTCAAAAAGTCAGTTGGGTTTAAATAGGGGCAGAACAAGAATTGGCTTCTGTTCTTTTGAAAGATAAATTATGTTTTGCACCTGTTTTGGCTTTACCTGACTTTACGAAAGCATTTGAAATAGAATGTGATGCATCTGGAATGAGAATAGGTGCTGTTTTGATGCAGGATCGGAGACCTATTGCATATTTTAGTGAGAAGTTAAGTGGAGCAACCTTAAACTATCCCATTTACGACAAAGAACTCTATGCATTAGTAAGAGCACTTGAGATATGACAACATTACTTGTGGCCAATAGAGTTCGTAATCCATTCGGATCATGAGTCCTTGAAACATCTGAAAGGACAAGGTGAGTTGAATAGGAGGCATGCAAAATGGGTTGAATTCATTGAAACTTTTCCTTACATAATCAAGTATAAGCAAGGCAAAGAGAACATTGTAGCTGATGCACTTTTACGCAAGTATGCTCTTTTACACACAATGAATACTAGATTGCTAGGCTTTGAATATGTGAAGGAATTGTATGATAATGATTCTGACTTTGCCGAGATTTATAATGCATGTGGACATTCGGCATTTGGTAAGTTTTATTTGATGGATGGTTATTTGTTCAAAGAGAATAGATTGTGTGTTCCTGCTAGTTCTTTGTGTGAATTGCTTATTCGTGAAGCACATGGGAGTGGTTTAATGGGTCACTTTGGGGTTACGAAAACCTTGGATGTATTACATGAGCATTTTTATTGGCCAAAGATGAAAAGAGATGTGCAATGAATTTGTGAACAGTGCATTACTTGTAGAAAGACAAAATCTAAAGTACAACCGCATGGGCTATATATACAATTACCTATGCCTATTGAACCTTGGGTAGACACCTCTATGGACTTTGTTTTAGGTTTACCTAGGTCAAAGAAAGATAGAGACTATTTTTGTTGTGGTTGATAGGTTTTCTAAAATGACCCATTTCATTGCATGCAATAAAGCAGATGATGCATCTCGTATCGCAGACTTGTTTTTCAGAGAGATTGTACATTTGCATGGCATTCCTAAGAGTATAGCGTCAGATCGAGATGTTAAGTTCCGTAACTACTTTTGGAAGACCTTATGGGGAAAGTTGGGAACTAAACTCTTATTTTCGACAACATGTCATCCTCAAACAGATGGACAAACTGAGGTAGTGAATAGAACATTATCCCAACTTTTGCGTGCTATAATTCAAAAGAATTTAAAGAGTTGAGAAGAATTTTTTTCTTTTGTTGAGTTTGCTTATAATAGAACTGTGCATTCGACCACTGGTTTTTCTCTATTTGAAATTGTTTATGGTTTTAATCCATTGACTCCTATGGACTTAATTCCTTTGCGTTTTAAAGAAAAAGTAAGTTTAGATGGTGAAAAGAAGGCAAAGATGGTGAGACAACTCCATGAGGGAGTTCGACTGTAAATAGAGAAAAAGAATAGACTTTACGCTTCTAAAGCAAATAAGGAACATAAAGTGGTTGTTTTCCAGCCCGGTGATTGGGTTTGGGTGCACATGCGTAAAGAACGATTTCCTAACCAAAGGAAATCAAAATTATAGCCTCGTGGTAATGGTCCATTTCAGGTTTTAGAGAGAATCAATGACAACACATACAAAATTGACCTTACAGGTGAGTATGGTGTTAGTGCTACCTTTAATGTTGTTGATCTTACGTTGTTTGACATAGATTTTGATTCGAGGTTGAATTCTTTCAAGGAGAGAGGGGATGATGTGGACCAGCCCTAAAACACCAATAAGGACCCATTACATGTTCCAAATGATCCAATGACTTGGTCGAAGACAAAAGCATTGAAAGAGGCATTGAATGCATTGGTTTTGAATGTTTCAACCAAGTCAGAATTGAAAGGTCCATTAGAGTATCAAGAGGAGACCCTAATACATCTTATCCATATGCAAAAGGGGTCCAACATAACCTTATTTGGGCCATGAGGTGAGGACAACAAAGGAAACAAAAGAATCCTTCTACACCTTGGAAACAACATGGGTGGCTACCTTTTCCTTTTGTTTCTAGGATTAAAGGGCTGCATGGAAGGCTATAAATAAGCCTTGAATCAGTTCTATAATATTTTACTTCCTTCTCTTCTTCTCATGACAGAACATGGATTTAATATTATGGGCTTTGTTTTATTTTGTTAGGTACAACCCAAGGCTTGTTTGGGCTTAATTAATACTTTGTTTTCAGTTAGGATCTAAGGCTTGTTTGGATTAAGTTATGAGCTTTTCAGTTTAGGATTTTGGGTCAGTTTTAAATGGACCTCATTTAAGTCCACATAAGGGGTCTATTAGGGTTAGCTTTTCAAGAACTATTTAAACGAGAGTAATTCTTGCATTTTTTAGTTCTTAAACGAACTGAATCTGACTTATCGAAGATTAACTGGCTTCGTTGCGTCATTCTACTCAATCCAATAGTGTTGGTGTCTTGGGGCAGGTTCCATTATGTCACACTCCTATCAGACCTATTTCGGCTTTCTGGGATCAGATCTCAATCTTGATTGTGGGTTTCATGACCACGTGATCACGAGATTCGCATCATATCTTTAATATCTTAAAATCAGATTTTTCACCCTTAAGAAGTCCTAAAAAAACTTGTGTTGGTGCCCCCTTTGATGCCATTGATTAGCTTGGATTTCCTTGTTTAACTTGGACAAATAAGAAAACAAATTTTCTCATTTATTGCTGATTTAATTACTTTCCATCCTACGTTAGGAAAAGGATTAAATAATCCTCCCTGTTTTAGGAACAAGATCTGACTAACTTCCTTACTTAATTAGGAATCAATTGCTGATTTTCTATCCTTGTAGCATTAGGAAAAAACAAGCCTAATAATGCTGGTATGGGGTTGGGCACATCAGTTCCTTGTTCCACACGAATTGGGCTCTTCTTGAACCTAAATTAGATGAATTAAAGGCTGTCCTTCATGCTCCTTAAATGTCTTAAGCCCCTTTAGGTCTATCTTGCTCTATATGTTCTAAAGAAGCTCATTCAATGCTTCTTTAAGCTTCTTTACCCTAACTCTTGTAAGTGGCTCAATTGGAACATCCAATGAGTCGTTAGCATGATTATGCTTGGTGTTGGGCTGATTGTCCCTACCACCTCCATATAAAAGGCATATCTTGAGTCATAAGATAATTGTAAGATATAAACATATCTTGAGTCAAAGAAGCCTCACGAACAGCTATAAGATGAGAGAGAATTATGGGATAACATGTTTATGCCATGCAAGCTCCCGCTACTCTAGTTTGTTACGTAACAGACCAATAAAATTCCAAACACAGAAGCATCATTCTAAGACACAATATCACACACCCTATTATTCGGGTGAAAAGAAACAGTAATCCAGACCAACTCGTAAACACAGTGATACGATCTAGCCAAGGTCAAATTCGAATTTTGATGTAAAATATGCAACTATTCAGTTTTACAGCAACATCTATAATTCTCAATCTGACCATTGGATTAACTGAAATGTTACGTGGAGTCTCCTGACATCTTGTCTTACCTTGGATTAAAATTTCAAGTCATTCAGAATTCGGAAAGACATCTCAATACGGGTCAACAAAGGCTATACCAATTTTTTTATTTACTTCCTTTTGACTTGTGGACTTCCTATTTGGCTAGGATTCTTTTTCTAAAAGGATGTGGTAGCTTATTTTGGAAATATACTAATTCTACAAGGATGTCTAAAGGGCTGCAACATAGTTTCCAAGTGTGACAAGGATTCATAATTATTTCAGAATCCTTTTCTTACAAGGATTCTTTATTCATCCTAGCTACAAAAGGAAAGAAGACTTCAGAATAAATTCTACTTTTAAATCAGATTTTCTAGTTTATTTTGGACTTTTTAATGGTGACAAATCTGATTCTAGCATATTTAGGATGGTAATTTTTGGATTTTTATTATTTTCTTCTTAGTCTTTGAGTTATTATTCCTTATTTGGGTCAATTGTAAGTGGGCTTCATATAAGTGTCCACCTAAGGGGGGGTCCATTAAGGTTTCTTTAAGTCTATAGTTACTATAAAAGAGGCATAACCAAAGATGTAAGAAAAGAGAATTCAGATTAATAAAACTTCTTATTTGCTGCACTTTGTGTATGTGTGTTGGTGAGATAATCTCCCTTCCATAGTTCTCTAATGAACTGAAAAATGAATTATCGAAGAACAACTGTCTTTATAGCAGCATCCTTGTACTTCTTGTTTGCGAATCAATATTCTTTAAGTGGGGGTTTTTCATTTCCAATAGTATTGGAGCCTAGGTATAAGTTATCTTTGTGTCATACTCCTATCAAACCTGATTTACTTGGCTTTTTGAAAATTGGTGTCTTTGCATGTGGGTTACATAACCACGTGATCACGAGGTTCGCATCACATAGGATGGTGAGAATAAATAAGCAATACCACATGATCATCAAGAGTTATCAACTAGGGCAATTACAAGGTCAATGGCCAAGAAGACTAAGAAAACATTGATTGGGTTAATCTAAGATATTTAAGCCAAGACAAGTGTTCAAACTTCAACAAATAATCAGCATACTTTAATTAACATAATCAATGAAGAAGATGATAATGGGACTTAAATAAAATTCAGAATAAAATGGGGAAGGTTACAAACACTGGGTTTTCTTGAGTGGTGGAATCTTTCTACAACCAAACATAAGGCCTTCTTTTCCAATGAAACTTTTGGTTGCATGCTTGTATTGAGTTTAGTAGGGATTTGTTATTTTAATTGTTATAAAACTCAATTTATTGTATTTATGGTCTTATGTTCATACCATTAAGTTTTCGGTCTTTGGCACTATAAATACCCTTTCAAGGAGTGTAAGTGATGTTGACATCTTGATCATTTTGTTAAGCAATCCCTGATAACACAATTAAAAGATTGATGTTTTATTGACACGACCAAAAGATTGATATCTTCTTCCAAGTGCAGGACTGTCGAAGTAATAAATAACCCGGCAAGACCAAAGTCGAACCATAAGGAGGTTACTTGTATAAATTATAGATAATAATAATAATAATACAACAACAATAACAACAGGAACAACAACAATAATAATACTAATAACAATAACAATAATAATACTAGTAGTAGTAGTAATAAAAAAAAAAAAAGAAGAAGAAGAAGAAGTTGATGAGAACTTTGAGATAGAAGATTAATGTAATGATAATAACAAATATCAAGGTTAGAGGATCTACTAATGGTATGTCAAACAAGTATAGTATAAACTCTTATTATTCAATTGGAAACGACACATAAAGGAGGTTCCAATCAGATTATAAATTGTTAACATGATTACATTAGTTATCTTATTCGATTAATGCTAATACTTGTAAATGTTCTCAGACATTCATGATTATAACTTATGTTGAGAACAAATCAAGTTGCTTTCATAGATCAGGTGTCGGTTATACCATATAATATGGGCTATCAAAGTGCCAAGCATTTGTTGTACCAAGTGTTATATAACATAAATCTAGATTAGTCATTTAACATACAAAGTATTAAAAGTAAACAAGATAATAAATATAAAACATGTTAGTATCAAAGATTAAGGTTCATGTTGAGTTTACACTATACTTATTCTTACATCATTAGTGTAACCTTTTCACCTTGATATAATAAACTTAATTAAGAATAATTAAAGAAAGAAAAATAAATAAACAAAATAAGAACATAAATAAGATGAAAGTTAACTAAGTAAAGGAAAGGAAATGAAAGGCATCAACAAGATATTAATAAAAGCAAAACTTAAACATTACCAAAATACAAAGAGAGAAAGCAAGAGCATGATTTTGATGTGAAGACCAAATGCCTAAATGCATGGCAAATGCCTCTTTTTAGAGGTCAAAATTGGGAAGTATTGATTTGATGACTAATTGATGAGTGGGTAGCCAACTCTTGACTTGATGACAATCCTTATCTTTTCTTTTCTGCCCAAAATGTTATTAATAAATTCAGAATTGGAACCATTTGAAAACATGAAAGTTATAGAAAATTGTCTTAGCTTTCCAGAGAAAAAAAAAGGAGGTCGTTTGGGCTTCTAGAACTCTAGATATGGGAAAAATACTGAATAATATTTGGGCTGCATGACAGATTCAGACTTTTTTATTGTTGCTACAATTTGGACTTAAAAATCACCTTTTTAAATCTTGGGCTCCATATGAAAGTTGTAGGCCTATATCTTACCTTTCCATCATATAAAGTAGACCTAAATCCGAGATCTACAACTCCAGATATGATCCAATTACCACACAATGTTTTGGTTTGGACTGCACTAGCATCTCTTTTCTAACTTTGGCCATCTCTTTATCCTTTCAATTTCAGTTCTTAAACTCATCAATCAATCCTTTTATTTATGTGGTAGATTTCCATTTAAAATGAACATTTACCACAAATTAAAGGTATCTTATATTATTAGATATGTTATTATAAAACATGCTTTAGTTGAGTTATTAATACTTCAAGTGCAAAATGATGATATACAACCTTGATAAAATGCACTTTTAAGTACTAATCACTTATCCTAAGTGTAGGAGTGTCAAAATAATAAATAAACTGGCAAGATCGAGTTCAAACCACAGGGGAGTGAACTATATAAAATTATAAACAATAAATGAAAAGAAATTAAAGAGAACTTTTAAGATATGATATTGATGTAAGGATTAAATAAGGATAAAATAATTATCAAGGTTAGAGGATCCATTAATGGTATTTCAAGTATACCATATAGTTTGGTTATGAATGGATCATGTATTTCTTGTACCAAGGGTTGTACAACACAAATCTAAATTAACAATATAACAAGCAAGGTATTTAGAGTAAGTAAGATAACAAATACAAAATATATTAGTATCAAACATTAAAATCGATGTTATGTTTATTCTTACACCGTTAGTGTACCATTTTCATGAAGATAATAAATAAATTAAACTTAGCTAAACATAATGAAGATGAGAAACATAAATAAACAAAATAAAAACATAATACTGATATACATTAACTAAGTAAAGGAAAGGAAAGAAAAGAAAAAGCATAAAGAAGAGATTAATATAAGATGAAATAAAACTTGAACATTACAAAATACAAAGAAAGAGAGGAAGAGCAAGAACTCGATTTGAACACCAAGATGTCTAAATGTATGACAAATACCTCCTTTTATAGGCTAAAATTCAAAACTATTGATTTGATGCCTAATTATTAAGTGGGTGGTTACCTCTTGACTTGGTGACAACCATTACTTCTTATTTGAATAAAACGTCATTTAAAACATTTTTTTTTTGGTAAGTTGACATATATATTAAAGGAAAACGATACAAAGATTATAAGGGGCATACCCCAGATTTACAATGAGAATAGAAATGTAAAACAACAAATGGCTACAGGCTAACCACCGAACAAAAAACTCAAGACCTAACTTGATTCATTAGGGAAACCAATACAACCAGCTAAATATCAAATGAAGAATCTATGTTATTGACCCTCCAAGCTCGTTGGATCCTTTTATTTTCTTCTGTTGGTAGGACGTTCCTCATCAAATCAAGCTTATCACGGACGATACATTCGATTTGATGAAAGACCAAATTCTGAGTTCTAGATATTCCAGCAAAGGTCCTTGCATTCCTTTCTTGCCAGATATGATACACTGTAGCTGCAAAACTGAGTTTACGAGAAAAATTGATGAAACTTTTGCCATGCCAAGTGACAGTGGCCCATCGAATCCATTCATCCCATCCTTTTGTCATTCTTGGAATGTTGCATCTGTCACAAACATCCCACCAGATCGCTTTAGTATAGGAGCATTCAAAGAACAAGTGGTTGTGATCTTCGTTATTGCGGAGACAGAGTGAGCATCTATTGGGACCATGTATACCAAATCGATGAAGTCTATCTTGAGTTGTGAGATTTTGTTGGACAGCCACCCATAGAAGAAATGAATGTCTTGGAACAGCATTCTTGAACCACACAATGTCATGCCATTCAACCATCGGATGATGAAATCTTAGTTGTTCCCAAGCTACTTTGATCGAGAATCTGTGATTTGGTGAATCCAGCCAAACAATCTCATCCTTTTGCCCTATCATAGGATTAGAATTGGAAGGAATAGCTTCTACAATGGGGCGCCAGCCAATAGCTTGAGTGGTAGGAATTTTCCATTCTGAGTTATGAATCAGCATATTCACCTTCGCGTTCTTTTCCATACCTGAATCATAGATGAATCTGTCGCCGTAAGAATCCGCGAGCGGGCTGTGAGGATGCCAATTGTCAAACCATAGAGAAGTTGTCCTGCCATCTCCTATGATGTACTTCATCTTCGGCCACGCTAAGGATCTGAGCTTTAGAATCTTTCTCTATGCCCAAGAGCAATTCTGTGGTGTCTTGATTGTCCAGAAATTCCTACCTCGCAACAGATTACATCTGATCCAATTAGACCAGATTGAGCAATCTGAGTCATTGCAACTGTTATCCTTTTTATTCCTAGCCCCCCCTCCTTTTTTGGAAGACATACCTGATCCCAAGCCACTTTAGCCCCAGTAGTTCTCATATCTGAACCTGACCAAAGAAAGGATCTCATAATTTGCTACAAATTTTTTATGACTTGCCCAGGTAAGAGGAAGAGAGATGCCCAATAGACCTGGATGGAAAATAAAACTGAATTAATCAGTTGTACTCGTCCTACATACGAGAGTGTTCTACAACTCCAATGTCGAACTTTAGAGGTGATTCGATCTACGAGACCCTTACAATAAACAGCCTTTAGTCTGGACGAGATAAGAGGCACTCCCAAATATTTCATAGGGAGCTCCCCCTCTGCAAACCCAAGAATACGAATAATTTCTTCCCTCTCAGCATTTAACACACCGCTTAAGAAGATGCCACTTTTATTTGGATTTGGATACAGACCTGATAGATCTTGAAACTTTGTAAGCACAGTTTTGATCATACGAATTGAGTTTACATCTCCTTTGCTAAAAATCATCAAGTCGTCAGCAAAACAAAGATGAGAAATGTTGTCCTTCTTGCATCTCCAGTGGAACTTGAAGTTTTGGTTGGCACTCATCTTGCAGAATAGCCCCGAAAGGATTTCCATACATAGGACAAACAAATATGGAGAAAGTGGATCCCCTTGTCGCAGCCCTCTCCCCCCTTGAAAATAACCTGCAAGCTCACCATTGACGTTGATAGAGAATTGACATGATGTAACACAAACTATAATCCAATCAATGACTGTTCTAGGGAATCCCATTTTTCTTAACATAACGTCAACGAAATCCCACCGAACCGAGTCATAAGCCTTCATCAGATCTACTTTCATAGCACAACGGGCAGGTCCCGTAGATTTATGATAGCCTTTCATTAGTTCCTGAGACAAAAGAATGTTGTCGCTGATTCTCCGTCCAGAGATAAATAATTGAAGTATTGAAACAGATATTGGTAGCTAATATAGTGACAGAAACATGAATAGCCTGGTCTGACATTCCAAGGACATCAACCTTCACCACATCAGCATTCCAACAAACCCAAATACGACCACGACAAGAGAAATCATAATTATACAAGAAGGACCAATTACGCAGAAGAAGTTGAGAAACATTATCTTTATTCTCGTCTCTAACCCGAGTTTCAACCAAACCAAAAAGAGTCATCCTCTCTTGATGGAAGAGCTGACGCAATGCTGAATGCTTTATGGGATCATTCAAACCTCTAACATTCCAACATCCAATAATCATAAGAAAATAGAGAGGAGTACAAACAGCAACACAAAGATTACCTCGACGTGCCCCCAGGCGAGGAGACAGATTTCTTATTCTTCTTTGAAGAGGTTTTTGAACCCTGTTTCTTTTTCTCTAGAGAGTCTCTAGCCTTAATAGCTAACTGATTAACAGTTTCCCTTTCGGTGGAATTCAGAGTTTGTGGGCTTGTCAGGATTGGTGACGTCAACTCCTTATCGGTTCGGTCCCCATCTGTATCACCTCACATTGCGTCAATATCGACATTTAGCTCATGACTATAAAAGAAAAGAACCTGGTTGATGGTCGCACAATCAAATGTATTAGAGATGACTAAACTTTGATCTAAAGCAGTACTTGTACCCCTCTGCTCCTGCTTCATGTCTCCTCGTGAACTCTTCAAAACAAGAGGAGAGATAGGATTTTCATCTTCATAACAATCAATATTGCTCACGTCTAATGCAGCCTTCTCATTCATATTAGAATCAGAAATATTTGTACCAGATGTCGAACAACCATTCTCATTACAGTTACACACTTTAGATGCCAAAGGACCATTCTCACCACTCACAGAACCCTTATT
The DNA here is from genome assembly GCF_000495115.2 of Populus euphratica. Lineage (NCBI taxonomy): Eukaryota > Viridiplantae > Streptophyta > Magnoliopsida > Malpighiales > Salicaceae > Populus > Populus euphratica. The sequence goes on from NW_011501203.1 coordinate 47,713, forward strand.
TCGTTTAGCAACTACTTGCCATTGAAACTGATTCTGCTTCTTATCCGCAGATTTAGAGTTCGCAGCTCCTAGTTTCCTCTTACCCTCTGCCTCCATTGTAAGATTTGCACCGTTATTAGTAGCACATATCGCTGTCGTGTGTCCAAAGACATTACAATTATTGCACTTTGATGGTATCCATTCGTAATCAGCTGAAATTGTTATGAATAATCCATTGGGACAGCGGACATTACAATTATTGCACTTCGACGGTATCCATTCGTAATCAGCTGAAATTGTTATGAATAACCCATTTGGACAGCGAAGGTCGTATTTCTTAACCAACGTCTTCGTAGCATCAATCTCAACACAAACTCTTGCGTAGCTAAGCCTTTGACGCAACAATGTAGTATGATCAGCATGAAGAGGAACCCCAATAGCACTCGCTACACAACTCAACCCCTTAATAGTCCAATACTAGAGAGGAACATTATACAGCCTAACCCATACCGGAACTCTGACCAAATCACCTTTCAAAAATTGCATGTTCGGTTGCCAACGTTTAAGCACCAAAGGTCTGCTTGCCATGTGATTGTGCATCAAAAGTGTCATTAAGTCTCTTATTTTACATATGTATTTATTGTTTTTATTTGGTTGTTTTTATAATAATTGATGTGTTTTTTTAGTAATGAAGTTTGTTTTAATGTTTCGATAGGTTTTTGGAGCTTAAATGAATTAATTCACAAAATTCAACGTCGGAATTCAGAACAAAGAATTGAAGAGACATTTAGTTGAAGATTGAAGCAAATCTTGGTTCAAATAAGTGCTCCAAATTTGTCCCAAAAATCAATTCTATTCCAATTCTAGAAAAGAATATCATATGATTTATTTCAAGCTCAAACTTGCCTTATGTTGTGTGCAAACTTCAACCATTAAACACTCAAGGTTTCAATGTCAATCTTAGCCCAAATAATAAGTACATTTGTATACTTATTTGATGCTCAAATTCAGCCCCAAATCAGCCCTAAATCAACCCCAAATCAACCTTCAAATCAACCCAAACACAATCCATGATCTTACATGTCCACACAACAAATAACAATTGATTTATTTTGGGCAATCCATTGATCCAAGATGGCAATTGGATGGAAAGCTGGAGGGGATATTTTAACATTATTTTGGGTCAAAAAGAAGAAGGAGACACCTCATAAATGAGGAAGAAAAACGTGCACCAAAGTAGTTGTAAAGCTGTCTTGATTTGATTTTTCAGAACACCTTTCGGTGTTTTGCCCATAACGTTTGACTCAGGTGTCCAAATGAGCTGTTCTTTAATGATCTGGAAAGGTGACAGAATTGTCTATAAATATGTCTCTAATAGACTTCTCCGAAAAAAGCTTCTAAGAGGGTCGAATTGCTGTCCAAAGTTAGAGTCAGATTTGTGTCTGATTTTTTTCTGAAATTGTATTGTGTTCTTCTTTATAGATTTCGGTTCTTTAGTTTGTAAAACTTATTTTTTCAGTTGGATTCAAGTTCTTTCATGTTTATTGAAGTGTTCTTATATATAATCATGGTTGGCTAAACTCTTTGTTGGATCCAAATCAAGGATAATGGTGATTGAGGTGAGTTCTTTAGGATATGAATGAATCTTAATGTTTATCTTCTTATTTTCTTCATGAATGATTTATTATTGTAAAGAAATTTTAGAAATCATTTAGGTAATGTTATAATCTTGAATTTTTATGCACAAACTTTAGTTTTGGTATAGAGATTGCTTAATTCAATGTCTTACTTAATATGAAAGTACTTGTTCATTCTTAAGCAATAATCAATCTTCATCTTTCTAATCTTCATTGTAATATCTTCTGATCTAATATCACCATCGTTGAGATTAGGTTGAGTTATCTTATATATGTTGAAGAAATCACCAATACATCACCATTAAAATTGATTTGGACCAAGACTTACTTTTCTTGTCATTTAAAATCTATTTACATTTTTTTTATCTTTGAAAACAAATCCATCAATTATTTTCAACCAAGTTATTGTTAATTTAATTTCTCTTGAGTTTTTTTTTGTTACTTAGCTTAATTTCCAGATCTAGCTCTCTGTGGATATGACCTCGATCTTACCGAGTTAATTGCTACATCACACACTCGTGCACTTGCGAGTTAAAACAAGCCGATCATAAAAAGCGGTCAAGCACCATGTGCCATGGGGCTCTTTCCAACACATTAGTGGCATGATCAACAGAATCAAAAGTGAATAGGAAGAAACCATTATTCGAAGATAAAACTTCTGATAGACCGTAGGAGCTCCAGATTCTTTTGGCAATAGAATTAACAACGGGATATGGTAAATTCTGACCCACAAAATGACCAACTAGGGTGGATTTCCAAAGTTCGCAGCCATCCTCAAACACATCAAGTGGAGGAGCTACTGTCACACGACCATCAGTCATAGTAGGGGGAGCAAAATGCAGATTACGAACTAGAGAAATACCAAGGTTCTTGCTACCGTGTACAAATGCATCGCTAAGATTCTAGCTGGGAGAATCACAGCTGTTTTGCCATCCTTAGTAGGTCCGTATCAGACAACTTTTATCTCTGGACGGAGAATCAGCGACAACATTCTTTTGTCTCAGGAACTAATGAAAGGCTATCATAAATCTACGGGACCTGCCCGTTGTGCTATGAAAGTAGATCTGATGAAGGCTTATGACTCGGTTCGGTGGGATTTCGTTGACGTTATGTTAAGAAAAATGGGATTCCCTAGAACAGTCATTGATTGGATTATAGTTTGTGTTACATCATGTCAATTCTCTATCAACGTCAATGGTGAGCTTGCAGGTTATTTTCAAGGGGGGAGAGGGCTGCGACAAGGGGATCCACTTTCTCCATATTTGTTTGTCCTATGTATGGAAATCCTTTCGGGGCTATTCTGCAAGATGAGTGCCAAACAAAACTTCAAGTTGCACTGGAGATGCAAGAAGGACAACATTTCTCATCTTTGTTTTGCTGACCACTTAATGATTTTTAGCAAAGGAGATGTAAACTCAATTCGTATGATCAAAACTGTGCTCACAAAGTTTCAAGACCTATCAGGTCTGTATCCAAATCCAAATAAAAGTGACATCTTCTTAAGCGGTGTGTTAAATGCTGAGAGGGAAGAGATTATTCATGTTCTTGGGTTTGCAGAGGGGGAGCTCCCTATGAAATATTTGGGAGTGCCTCTTATCTCGTCCAAACTAAAGGCTGTTTATTGTAAGGGTCTCGTGGATCAAATCACCTCTAAAGTTCGACATTGGACTTGTAGAACACTCTCGTATGCAGGACAAGTACAACTGATTAATTCAGTTTTATTTTCCATCCAGGTCTATTGGGCATCTCTCTTCCTCTTACCTAGGCAAGTCATAAAAAGTGTGGAGCAAATTATGAGATCCTTTCTTTGGTCAGGTTCAGATATGAGAACTACTGAGGCTAAAGTGGCTTGGGATCAGGTATGTCTTCCAAAAAAGGAGGGGGGGCTAGGAATAAAGAGGATAACAGAATGGAACAAGATTGCTTTGTTGAAACACATTTGGAACCTGTGCAATGACTCAGATGGCTCAATCTGGTCTACTTGGATTTGTTGCGAGGTAGGAATTTCTGGACAATCAAGACACCACAGAATTGCTCTTGGGCATGGAGAAAGATTCTAAAGCTCAGATCCTTAGCATGGCCAAAGATGAAGTACATCATAGGGGATGGCAGGACAACTTCTCTATGGTTTGACAATTGGCATCCTCACAGCCCGCTCGCAGATTCTTACGGCGATAGATTCATCTATGATTCAGGTATGGAAAAGAACGCGAAGGTGAATATGCTGATTCATAACTTAGAATGGAAAATTCGTACCACTCACGCTATTGGCTGGCACCCCATTGTAGAAGCTATTCCTTCCAATTCTAAACCAATGATAGGGCAAAATGATGAGATTGTTTGGCTAGATTCACCAAATCACAGATTCTCGATCAAAATAGCTTGGGAACAACTAAGATTTCATCATACAATGGTCGAATGGCATGACATTGTGTGGTTCAAGAATGTTGTTCCAAGACATTCGTTTCTTCTTTGGGTGGCTGTCCAACAGAAACTCACAACTCAAGATAGACTTCATCGATTTGGTATACATGGTCCCAATAGATGCTCACTCTGTCTCCGCAACAACGAAGATCACAACCACTTGTTCTTTGAATGCTCCTATACTAAAGTGATCTGGTGGGATGTTTGTGACAGATGCAACATTCCAAGAATGACAAAAGGATGGGATGAATGGATTCGATGGGCCATTGTCACTTGGCATGGCAAAAGTTTCGTCAATTTTTCTCGTAAACTCAGTTTTGCAGCTACAATGTATCATATCTGGCAAGAAAGGAATGCAAGGACCTTTGCTGGAATATCTAGAACTCAGAATTTGGTTTTTCATCAAATTGAATGTATCATCCGTGATAAGCTGGATTTGATGAGGAACGTTCTACCAACAAATGAAAATAAAAGAATCCAACAAGCCTGGAGGGTTAATAACATAGATTCTTCATTTGATATTTAGCTGGTTGTATTGGTTTCCCTAACGAATCAAGTTAGGTCTTGAGTTTTCAGTTCGGTGGCTAGCATGTAGCCATCTATTGTTTTACGTTTCTGTTCTCATTGTAAATCTGGGTTATGCCCCTTATAATCTTTGTATCGTTTTCCTTTAATATATACGTCAACTTACCAAAAAAAAAGTCTTCTTCTTCTTCTTCTTCTCCTTCTTTTTCTTTACTATTAAAAAAAAAAAGGTTCTTGCTACCCTCATTGTTATCAACATCAGAACCCTTCAAAGCATTTAAGAAATTCAATTTGGGGGTAAGGTTTAGCTGGTCTTGTTGCGGAGACCCTACCTTCAACTCATCAACTTTAGAACCCAACACATGATTCATTTTTGAAACAACATTAAAAGCTTGGGAATTAGAGTGTTTCTTCTCTATGCTAGCTTCAGAATCAACTTGATTAACACTAGTAAACTGAGAGATCCTCATCCCACGGTTGTTCAACATATCTTGTAGCTCTAATCTTAATATATGTCCAGACTTGACTTCATTGTGTGTTGTTCATTGTTAGAGGTAACCATTGGAACAGAATCCACAGCAGAACATAAGGACATTATGGCAGCATACAAATACTAGAGATACCAAATTCTAAGAAGAGAAACTGAGTCTAAGAAGTAACCTAAGCTCAGAAACAACAACAACTTAATCTCAGAAACAACAAGATTCAGATTTGTTCATGAAGGAAGAAGAGAATTACAGAGTTACGAGGCTAGTATCTTCGAGATCATTGATTGGAATGATGATCCGTGCGGTCAAGATGTAGAGTATGTTCTGACGCACAACATACTAAAAAATGGTGATGATCCAACGATGAACACAAAAGATCAAGCTTAAACAAAACCCAATTCACTCTGCTGCAACCAAAAATGCAGAACAGTAGAAATATTACGAGATTAATATCTCCCACCTCGTTGATTGGAATGAAGATCCATTCGGTCAATGTTTCGAGAAGGTTGGAATGAACAACATAGTAAGAAATGAGAAC
>NW_011501207.1:0-39340 GCF_000495115.2 Populus euphratica
AGTCAGCATTTTACCTTTTGTCAAATATTTTTGCAGCATAGTACAGTTTTTCCTACGTGTTGTCCACATCTTGTGTTTCTTGTAATTAAGTTCATGCCTGTTCTAAGTTAGACCAGCTGTTCTTGATGATAATGTTAACTCATCATAGAACAGAGACTTAATTAAATAAGTTAGAGTAGAGACTTCTGCAAGGAATAGCATTTGCTAAGAACATTCAAGACTTTTTAATTTGGAAATCAAGCAGGAAAGTATTTGATTTCAATGTCTTTATTAGTTTATATCATCAGGCAAAACTTAATTATTGTGCACAATCATTGACCAATCCGTCTTCTTAATTAATTAATTAGTTCAATTCCTTTTATGTTAAATTCGAGTTCCATTTGAAAGATTCAAATCCTATGATAACTAGACCGATCTTTCTCGTCAGATTTAGATGTGGGATTGGTGTTAAAATGCGTCCCTCTCCTCTGGTCTTTATATTTTGCAGCCTTAATTGGGAAAACTCCATTAATGTCATCCTTCTTCATTAGAATCAAAATTCTCTGAGGCATTACATTATTCATTCCAGACACCTGTAATTGATTAAACTAGTAACAGACTCAAGTGCTTAAACCTAATTAGTTGATGAGAAAATTACGAAGAAGATTGCATTAAAAATTGTAGTTAACAAAATTATATTGTGCTCAACAGTACTTTTACTTTGGACCAATAAAAAATGTTCAAGATAATGGACAATGGTAATTCATTAATGAAGAAAAATAATAGACTATATTGCGCTAAGATCATGACAGTCCTGATCAAGAACAAGCAAAGATTTTGTTCCAATTCCCATTCTCGTGGAGCTTTTAGTGGCTTGAAAAGTTTCTGCTCGTTCTTTTTCTGGTTTTTTAATCTTCAATTTCTTCCTTTTTATGGATGTATAACTTTATGTTTAACAAAAGCAAGGATATCCTTATGATACATATAATACGAAGATTTTTCCACCTGATTTTTTGTTCTCTTTGTTTTTTCCATTTTGGAAAATCATGTGCTTACATATATACCAATATATATTGTACGTATAGTAGTTACTTTTTCATTTTACTTATAGGTGAAATTATTTGTTTACTCTTAAGATTTTTCATAATCTTCCCTTTTGTTTGACATGCTATTTAAAAATAAATTAATAACTATGATTATAAATGTTATTGAGTACAAATAAATTTTGAAATAAGTAAAATAATTATCATAGATTTTAAACTCAGAATAATTCATGGATCAATTTGAAACCCAATAGACATGAACCATGAATCAGTCATAGAAAAATAAATTAACTTGGTTAAAAACTTAAATTAACTAGCAACTCGTTTAATTTAGTCAAAACTATATCAGAAAAAACTTAATCTTTTTTTTTTTAAATATTAAAACGGGTTAATCCTCTCCCCTTAAAATCTAAGACTTCCTCAGAATCAACAGTATAATTGGTTTTGCAGCAACACGTGGCTCAGCTCATTAAAAAATACAACCACCTATTGACAGAGTATACACAACTCAAAACGAATTAGTCAAATGGTCATGAACATGGTATCACAGAGTGGTGATACATGTGCGCCTCTTTCTTTTTTTTTTGTTGTATAACAACTAACCTCATCCTCCTCCATTATGTTAATTTGTAATAAATATTATTTAACTTTAATATTTAATTTACTTTTTTTAAACACATTCAATTTGTAATGAATATTATTTAATTTTTTTATGTTTAATAAAAAATTTATTTGCATAATTTTTTTTACTATTAATTTATATAATTTTATATTATGTATTTTAAATAATTTTTTTAAAAATATATTTAAAAATAATCACAGAGGGTTTTACCGACAGACTGTATCCATCGGCATTTGACATCTTAGTAATGAATTTACATATGGAATTAATCCGTCGATATTTCACAGTAACTTGGTGTAAATTTCACAATTACTGACGACCTGCCGACAGAAATAATCTGTCAGTATTTCACACACTCACCGACAGAATACATTCAATAGTATATTTCAAGCAGGAATTTTTTCGGCACACAATTTCCGTCTATAAAACCATCAACAATTGTTTTTCTTTTTTTACCGACTGATGTAGCAATAAAATAAAATATTACCAATAAAAGGAAAGCCGATAGAATATTTTCATCAGTAATGTCATTAGTAAAAAAATTAATGATGAACTATAAATTACATAACCAATGGAATAGTTCTGTCCATAAAACTATAAAATCTTGTAGCGTTTACTTGTATATTTAAAAAAAAATGTTGATTTTTTTATAGATTAATGAACTTTTATATTATACTTATTGGCTCAAATTTTATATTATAATTACTCGTATACATTTAACTCACCGTAATTTTCATAGACATAAAAACTTTTATTTATGACTCCAAGTGAGAATTAATTAACTTTTTAATAAGCCATAGGCAATGCATTCAAAGTCTAGGGAATTTACGTGCTAGACCAAATGATGGGCTTAAATGTAGATCATTTGGCAACTTAATTGTATTATTTATCGGGCCATAGTAACCTAAAATCTGGCTTATCCATTTAAAACATGATGTTAATTTAGAGCTGGCTTAACCATCCTACCGAAGATCCAATTAAAATATTGAACAGACCAGTCCATTGGACATAATGGCCCCAGAGCTCAAGACCACTACAAATTTTAATTATTTGTACGAGTTACATCTTTTTTTCTTAATACCATACAAGTTACCTGTTCATATTTAATTTAGAGTATTCAAGAATATCCTTATTTTTTTAATATATTTCGTTTTCGTTTCTTTAGATTGAAAAAAGAGTTCCTCAGTTTTTTTCTCTTTGTTACTAAATCAAGTTAGATTTGTGTTTTAATTTATAAACAAACAAAAAATATCAGATCATAACTCATAGGCACTAATCGGTCTCAAAACATATCTACACTAGAAATTTCAAACCATGCCTTCAAATAAAATTCAAAACTCATTCTACCAACCGATCTATGAACCAAATGTCTAAAATTTCCATAAAAAATCAACAGAACCTAGAAAAAAAATTATTATTATTCCAACTTGAAAATTCTAAATAAATGTGTATTTCTATCTTGAAATAAATGTAGTATTGATCAAGTAGAATGTGACCTAACACTTTCAGAGAATTAACAAATACAAATAGAGATATCAATGGAAACAATTATGTTAGTAATTTGCAGTGAAATGTATCAACATAATATTGTCTCACTATATCCCTTGATATAAATCTATATAAAAAAGATATAAATCTATAAAAAAAAAATTATTTGTGTTTCCTAAGGGAATTATAGTCGAAAAAAAAAAGAGAAATGAAAAGAAAATGTTTATCATTTTACAAATGGTATTATCGATTAAATAAACTTGTTACTAATATATATCGACAATATTTAAATTATGATTTAGCGAGCAATCCCCCCTCCCCTCCCCTCCCATTTCTTCTTCGTCCTCTATTTTTCTCTATAAATAATAATAACCCCTCTTTTTATCACAAATCAAACTCTCGTCATCTAAAATTTGATCACTCTAACACTCAATTTGTCAATATCCCTATTCTGATTTAATTTTTTTTACTATTCCCCACATCAAGCAAAACTATCTATTTTTTATTTTAATCAATTTTTAAAATATTAATTTTTTTTAGAATTTTAATGTAGTATATGAAGTTTATGTGTGTTTACTTGTTTTATAGCTTTTTCCTCATAGAAATTTATTGTATGAATATATGATTTATATGTCTAATTAAGGTTTGTTTGAAATTTTTTTAAAAAAATGTATTTGGTTATAAGTTGATTAAATTGATTTTGATTTTGTGATTAAGGTGTATTGTAATCAAAATAAATAATTGTTTATTTAATGAGTATATTTCATATTTTATTAATTTTATTGTTAAGTTGAAAGTCTCAGTAAACATGGAGGAATTTGAATTTTTATTAAAAAAAACAATAATGATTTAAAGATACTATTAAAATATATTGAATAAGTTTGAGTTAAATCAATGTTAACTAATTTATTTAGTTCATATAATTAATTAATACATATTATAATTAATATTCTATATATGTTTGATATAACTAATGGATGATCATCATTATATGTATTGAGTTGTTGCCCCTGAAAGATTGCACACGATACGACGTCGGGCGACGGCTCCACTCAATTTTTTTGTTTGTTTTAAAAAACAAAAAAGAATAATTTAGTTTTTATTTGATTGGGGAAATAAAGATTTTTATTGGAGTCGCCATCTAGTAATTTGAAGGAACTAGAAATCCAAAATTAGACACTGGTCCCAGAGATTCGGGTACTGGGTTAGTTATGATTAAGGGAAGGTAGACACCACCCTTAAAACATCCTTTCAAAGAAAGGTTACCTTTACTTGTGTGTTTTTCTTATTTGATTCAAATGCTATTATATTTTGAGCTTATTTGTAAATTTTTTAACATGGTTAACGTCGGTCCCTAAAAATAGAAGACGCGTTAAAAATGACATCAGTCCCTAAAATTAGAAGACTTTGTCTAAAATGTCGACGTTTATCCCTAAAAAGGAGAGTTATGTCTGATTTACCAAAATAAATAATAATGGACATCATCCATATTTGGTATTTAATTTTTTTGACATCGGTTCTTTTTCTGTAAATAAAAGAGACGTGTCGACAAATAATATTTATTTTATAAAATAAAAATTATTTTGATATCATTGACAAATAGATATATCAATTCTTGAAAATTGGGTTTTTGACCCATAAACAGTGATATGATAAAATGGGTGTTAAACCCGCGTCGTTATTTATTTTGGTTTGTTTTTGTTTTTTTCACGTGCAAAAATTTACAAGTATTTATATATAAAAATATCAAAAAATACCATAAAATATCATAAAAAATTACTTGAGTACCCCTGTATAGGCAAAAGACTGAAATACCCTCGGATTTACCAAAAATTTATGAAAATGCCACTGGCGGCGCGTGTGGCTCACGCGCGGTTACTGTTGACGGCGACGAAATTTTCCGGTGAGATTCCGGCCAAAAAATGGTCGATTCTGGTAGATCTGAGGATGAGGATTCTGATGGTGGTGCTCTCGCTGGCCGTTGATGGCCGAGGAGGGAGAATCGACGACTTGAAGGTCGATTGGCCGATGACGGTCGCGGCCTTTTTCCGGCCAAAAAGTGTAAAACTACAGGGGTTTTGCTTAGGAGGAGGCGATGCACGTTTCTATGGCGGTTTCACGGCTTGAGACGGCCGGAAATGGGAGATCGGTGGAGAGAGAGGGAATCGCCGGCGAGAGGAGAGAGAAGCTCTGGGTTGTGCTACGGTGTGGACGAGTGTATAGTGCGCTCCTGCGTCGGAAGTCTGTGAACCGTTCGATCTCGGATGAACAGATCGTGCGGATGTGATTCGTTTGATCTTCAAGTTGATCGGACGGTCAGGATTGAATGGTGTGGTGCGGTGTACCGAGTGCTCGGTACACCTGCGAACGTGGCGCAACCGGATCTAAGGACAGATTATTTGAAAGGCTGAGATTGATTTGGGTTTTAATCTGGTGTGGTAAAGCCTATTCTATCCTAAGAAATCAAAGGCTCAGATCTAAATACTATTAGATCTAACGGTTGAGATATTTTTGATATTTTTTAATTTATAAAAAAAAAATTAATATCTTACTATGGTGTAGAAAAAGTTTAAGAAAAATAAATAGTACCCAAACAGTAACCCAAATAGTAATACGCAGAATTGATTCAGAATGAATTTTTAATTTTTTCTCCTCCTCGGTGTCTTGAATTCATTGGCTATTTATAGCCAATGAATTCAGACAACAATTCACGGATGAATTGTTAACAATTCACGGATTGTTAAAATTTTCAAACTTCCACTGATTACTATTTGTCTTATTATATATAATAATACTAAATAATAATAATAATATTTATTTATTGGGGTAAAAATTAAAAATTCAAATCAGTATTATAAAAAGTTTTTTTCACCCGCTAAAAATCAATTTTAAATTAAAAAAACTTTTTTATACGGGTATCAACTCGGTGGACCGGGTTTTTTGACCAAAATAGTCCAAAACTCATTTTTATCGCGGTCGACATGGTGGGACCCGTATTAACTCGATGGACTCGGTTTTGACCGAAAATGACGGTTTTGACCCGAAACAGCCCGTAACTCATTTTTGATCCCGGTCGACATGGTGAGACCCGTATTGACCCGGTGGACTCGGTTTTGACAGAAAATGATGGTTTTGACCCGAAACAGCCCGAAACTCATTTTTCATCCCGGTCGACATGGTGGGACCCGTATTGACCCGATGGACTCGGTTTTGACAGAAAATGACGGTTTTGACCCGAAACGTCCTGAAACTCATTTTTTATCCCGGTCAACATCGTTTAACCCGTATTGACCTGGTGGACTCGGTTTTGACAGAAAATGACGGTTGACTCGAGAAAATATATTTTAAACTCTTTTTTTTCTTTTCTTTTTCTTTTTTTTTTTATTTTTTTGTCATGAATAATAAGATAAAATAACATTTAAAAAAAATTTAGTGAATCCAAAATTGGGTTACAATAGTTGCCCCCTCTTTACAATGCTTACGGCGCAAAGACATTGAAGAAATCATTTTCTTTTGACTTTGCATAGGAAGTTTTGTAAAGAAAAATGATGGAGATGTGGAAAAACACATATATTTTCAGTTGGTCTAATTCTTATGGGCGACCTGCCCAAGTGAAAAACATGAAAATGTTTTCAATCTTGATTTTTTGTGAAAGACTTGAAAGTGATTTCAACAATGGTTTAGTGAAATACATGAAAGTGATTTCATCAATGGTTTCCTGAAATACATGAAAGTGATTTTAGAATTTTTTTTATTATGAAATACATGAAAGTAAATTCATCGTTGATTTTTTGAAATACATGAAAGTGATTTCAACAATGGTTTTCTGAAATACATGAAAGTGATTTCAGATTGATTTTATGAAATACATGAAAGTGATTTCATCATTGATTTCCTGAAATACATGAAAGTGATTTCAGATTGATTTTGTGAAATACATAGAAGTGATTTCATCAATGGTTTTGTGAAATACATGAAAGTGATTTCATCAATGGTTTTCTGAAATACATGAAAGTGATTTCAGATTGATTTTATGAAATACATGAAATTGATTTCAATAATGGTTTTCTGAAATACATGAAAGTGATTTCAGATTGATTTTATGAAATACATGAAAGTAATTTCACTATGATTTTCAAGGTTCATGAAAACTTATAAAGGAAGTCATATTTGTATGACTCAGATCTGATTTGTAAAAATCGATCTCAAAGATGATGAAAGCTTCTCACGAAAGTCTTATATCTACGGTTGAGATCTGATTTGTAAATCGATCTTAGAGATGATAAAAACTTCTCACGAAAGTCTTATATTTACGGCTGAGATCTGATTTGCAATTGATTTCAAAGATAATGAAAGCTTCTCATGAAAGTCTTATATCTACGGTTGAGATCTGATTTGTAAATCGATCTTAGAGATGATGAAAGCTTCTCATGAAAGTCTTATATCTACGGTTGAGATTTGATCATCTGTTCAGAGTAATAGTAAGAGTAGAATCCTTATAAATTACGCAGTTTTTGGTGACAAACATCATCAACTTCTTGTATTTCAAGCCTTTCAAAGTTCCTAACTCTTGAAGCTTTAATCATGTCTTCCTCTTCTTCCAATGTTAACCCAAATCTTGTTCCTGCAGTAGAGCCTATAGTTTGGCGTACTACTTTTGAAGTGAATGGTCGTCCAGTTACAATAAAAGATACTGTAATAGACAATGAAGATACTGTTGTAGCCGTGGCTAGAGACATAGTCCTTCCCCGTGATGAAACCATGCTGGCAGCTAGGAGCGATATTGAAGCAGTGAATCAGTCACTTGCTCTCAGTATCAGAGCTACTTCATCTCTGGTGAACGTTGCAGAGCGTCTTCATGCTAGAAGACTTGAGCTGAATACTTAGGTTCTTGATCTCCATCATCTGATTGAGAATTTAAGGAATAGACTCCGTGATGAAAGACATCAGAGAAACGACTTGGAGAGGAGGAACCAAGAGCTGAATACACGTGTTGACTTTTGGAAGGACTATGTTAACACACGACACCTCGAATTTGAGGAAGATATGGAGAATATGCGTAAACAATTTGAAGAATTTCGAGGCCTGATTAATGATCAAGATGACAATATTCCTGATCGTCCTCGCACTGTTTAATATTTGTACTTTTAAACCTTTTGTCATGAATAAAAAATCCATCTTTCTTGTCTTCATTTATGAATTTTGCTTTCATGAAATTGTCATATTTGATGTGATTAAAATGACTTCATTTCGTCTGAATATCGTTGGATCCCGTTGGGAATTTTGTTTCAAGAAATATCTACAAGACAAATATGCAACGTTTGTGAAATTAGATGATATGTGATGCATCTTACCTTTTTGAAAAATAGATCCCCCATTCATCTTGTCTGGCGATCTTGAATGTTAGCAAGCTCTTTTGATTCACGCGTCTTTCAAATCTACTCAAGCTGACCCGTGCTGTTGAGTTCTCCAAGATAAACTTTATTTGAGTTTCTCAATAGTCACTGCCTCTTTCTCCATTGGATACTTCATTGAGAGCATTAGCTTCTCTCTGGTCTGACATCTTGTTGTTGGTAACATTTCCGTTGTTGAGGATTTTTAACCAATTCATATGGTCAATATATGAGGATTATCCCACTCATTTTTCATATCTGAAGATGTATCAGTTATCATATTATCTAACTGATCATATTATGAGAAGCAAAAATCTCATTTCATAGAAACTACATAATCATGTTATTTCAATCCCATACTGGAAGAAGTCTACAGTTTTATCATGTGTATCTCCCACTAAGGAAGCAAATTTCTTTGTGCCATTAGGAATCTGGTGACTGCTTCTCTGCCTCTGGAAGATTTCTTGTGATTGCTTCTCTACCCTTGGAAGAAGTAACTGTCTCTTTTCATTTCTTTATTTGCTCTTGTTGTCGTTAGAATCTCTGATTTTCTAACACTGCCTCTTGGTGTCTCATATATCTTCTTTCTTCCCATAGAAAACCATTTTTTTCAAAAATGATTTTTCAGAAGATCTCTTTTGTTTTTGAAAACTGAAACTCTCAATGTCTGTTTATAACAATGTTCAAGCAACTCTAAGGATTTGTATTAAATCTCTTATTAAAATTAATCTCAAATAAAGGTAAGTGATGAAATGACCTTCTGCTTTGGTTTTCAACGTGTTCAAGCGATTGCTTGAATGTATTTTGAGGGAAAAGGAATAATTGCCTTTTATTTTTAGAAACACTCATTTTATCAGCATGAATAATAATGAGTAATTATTTGCTACATCATGACTCTTTATGAAAAAGTATCTTATATTTTGGGAACGCTGTTTATTAATTCAGGTTGCTTCCTTGATTAGAAAGGACTTTAAAGGCATGTAATGTATTTATGGCTCAAGACTGTAAAAGAAAGAGGATTTCATAAGCTCAAAGAAAGTGTTTAAGGGTTTGAAAACTATAGATCACTGTTATCTTATCTTTATCTTTTCTTTTGCTATCTTGACAACAAAATGATACTAAAAATTCCAAATTAGGAATTTTTTTCTATTTTTTGGGAATTCTCTCAATTATTTGGAATTTTTTTTTTTCAATTCGTTGTTGTCAAACTCATAAGCTCACATGTCTTCAAGATGATTTCCATGATCATTTCTTTCGTTTTGCCCCCAGTGTAGGGTGTGATCTTAGTTAAGGTTCTTATGAAAAAACTTTAAATAGACTCAGCTCAAATTGGGACTGCAAAGGATAATTTTAAAAGAAAGTGAAAGGAATATCAAAGATGGCCTTTCTTCATTTCAAGTAGGATCGGTTAAAACCAATAAACTTTGTCCATATCCAGCGTAATGCTTTGGATTTATAAGATACCATGTTGTGCGAGTTCATGACAAGCTAATGTACTACCAACCATTATTCATGCTGATAAAATGTAAGTTCAGGACAGAATTTAAGTGATAGTTGTTCCAATTACGTGTTTTTGACTTGTATGGTCATCTCTTTTAAGAGAATTGCTTTGAACATTATCCTAAACAAATCATTGATTTATTTCATTGAAATCATAAACAAAATCAATTCTTTTAAAACCTCATTTAAGAAGAATGGGTTCTCTTGTAAAAAAAACATTTGAAAGATCAGATTGTTGAGCCATTGAGATCATGCATGAGCTTTTTGGTGAGGTATATGCAAAGAGAATTTCCTGGCCAAAACTTCATTTCATTTGATTTTGATTGGATGAAATACATCACACATAATACTTTTTTACAGAATCAGAGTTCACGGGCCTAGGTAAATCATCTCCATCCATCCTAGTTAACAACATAGCCCCTTCGGAGAATGCTTTCTTCACTACATATGGGCCTTCATAGTTTGGTGCCCACTTGTTTCGGTCTTCATTTGGTAGTGGTAAGATTTTTTTGAGTACAAGATCCCCTTCTTTGAATTCTCTTGGTCGGACTTTCCGGTCATATGCTTTAGCCATCCTTCTTTGGTATAGCTGGTGATGACAAATTGCAGCCAACCTCTTCTCACTTATCATGTTTAGCTGCTCATATCTCACTTTAGCCCATTCAGCTTCTTCTAGTTCAGATTCTATTAGTACTCTCAAAGATGGAATTTCTACTTCCAAAGGCATCACCGCCTCCATCCCAAATACTAGTGAATAAGGTGTAGCTCCAGTAGACGTTCTTACTGCTGTGCGATATGCATGTAGAGCAAAGGGAAGCATCTCATGCCAATCCTTGTAATTAACTACCATCTTCTGGATAATCTTCTTGATATTCTTGTTTGCAGCTTCGACAGCACCATTCATCTTTGGTCTGTAGGGAGATGAGTTTGAATGTTTAATCTTCCACTTCACGCACAATTCTGTGATCATTTTTCCATTAAAATTCTGGGCATTGTCGGTCACTATCTTCTCAGGTGAACCATACCGACAGATCAAATTTTTCTCAATAAAACTCTTTACCACCTTTTGAGTTACATGGGCATAAGAGCTGGCCTCCACCCACTTTGTGAAGTAATCAATGGCTACTAAGATAAATTGATGCTTGTTGCTGGCTTTTGGGTTGATTGGCCCAATCACATCTATTCCCCACATTGCAAATGGCCATGGTGATGTCATATTAAATAGAGGAGCTGGAGGTGCATTTATCTTATCACTATACACTTGACATTTATGACATTTCCTGACATAATTGATGCAATCTTTCTCCATGGTCATCCAGAAATACCCAGATCGTTGTAATTGTCTAGCCATCATATGCCCACTTGCATGAGTTGCACAAATTCCTTCATGAATTTCTTGCAATGCTACCTTAGCTTCGATTTCATCTAGACATCTCAGTAAAGTCCCATTGAATGACCTTTTGTATAGAATTTCTCCATCCAGGTAAAATTCCAGAGCTAACCTTCTCAAGGTCTTCATATCTGCTTTGGATGCCCCCAAGGGATACTCTTGATATTGGATAAACTACTTGATGTCATAAAACCATGGGTTCCCATCTCAATGCAGATTGGTTGTACCCTTACTTCGTAATCAGTTTTGGCCATAGAAGCTAAGGTTGCCAAAGCGTCAGCAAACTGGTTTTTGTCTCTTCCCATGTGGGTAAAATCTATCTCATCAAAGCCCTCAGTCAGTTTCGAGAGATATTGTTGATATGGTATCAATTTTTCCTCCTTGGTCTGCCATTCGCCTTTCACTTGACAGATTATTAACATTGAATCCCCATAGACATCAAGCTTCTTTATTTTCATCTCCAAAGCAGCTTCTAATCCAAGGATACAAGCCTCATATTCAGCAGTATTGTTAGTGCATTCAAATTGTAGTTTGACTGAGACTGGATATTGCTTCTTGTTAGGTGAGATTATCACAGCGCCTGCTCCATTACCAGAAACATTCACTGCCCCATCAAAATACATGATCCACCAATCATTTTTTTCTTTGTCCTCTTCTACTATCAACACATCCTCATCCGGGAAGTCAAATTTCAAAGGCTCATAGTCATTGATAGCATTATCTGCTAGATGATCAGCAATTACACTTCCTTTTACAGATTTTCTTGTATTGTATACAATGTCATACTCAGCCAACATCACTTGCCATCTTGCTATTCGGCTTGACAAGTAGGGTTTCTCAAAGATGTATTTAAGAGGATCCATTTTTGAGATCAACCAGGTGGTATAATACAACATATATTGTCGAAGACGCTTCGTACTCCATACAAGAGCACAACATAGCTTCTCAGTCACAGTATATCTGGATTCACAATCTGTAAACTTCTTACTCAGATAATAGATAGCTTGCTCCTTTCTTCCAAACTCATCATGTTGTCCCAACACACAGCCCATTGCTACCTCAGTTACTGTCAAATACAAGATCAAAGGTCTTCCAGGCACAGGGGGCACGAGTAAAGGTGGATTCTGTAAGTATTGCTTTATTTTATCAAAAGCCTCTTGACAATCTTTGTCCCATATACCAGGGTTCTTTTTTCGAAGTAATCGAAAAATTGGCTCACATGTTGTTGTTAACTGAGATATGAATCGAGCAATGTAATTCAAACGTCCTAAGAAACCTCTTACTTCTTTCTCGGTCTTAGGAACCGTCATAACCTGAATTGCTTTCACTTTATCAGGATCGACCTCTATTCCTTTATTGCTTATCACAAATCCTAGCAACTTTCCAGACTTTACCCCAAACGAGCATTTTGAAGGATTCAGCTTCAACTGATACTTTCTTAGTCTTTCAAATAATTTTCTTAGAACCTGAACATGATCTTCTTCATTCTTAGACTTGGCAATCATATCATCCACATACACTTCAATCTCCTTATGCATCATATCATGGAAAAGTGTCACCATTGCCCTTTGATACGTGGCTCCAACATTCTTCAACCCGAATGGCATCACTTTGTAGCAGAATGTTCCCCATGGTGTGACAAAAGTGGTCTTCTCTTTATCTTCTTCAGCCATTTTAATCTGGTTATAACCGGAGAATCCATCCATGAAGGAGTAAGTTGAACTCCTAGCAGCATTGTCTACCAGGACATCTATGTGAGGCAAAGGAAAATCATCCTTCGGACTGGCTTTGTTTAGATCCCTGAAATCTACACATACTCTGATTTTATTATCCTTTTTTGGTACCACCACTATATTAGATACCCATTGAGGGTATTTAATAACTTCTAGAAAACCGGCATCCCACTGCTTCTCTATCTCTGCCTTGACCTTGAGCACAATATCTGGGCGAGTTCTTCTTAATTTCTGCTTAACAGGTTTACATCCTTCTATCAAAGGTAATCTGTGTACTACAATATCAATGTCTAAACCAGGCATATCTGTATAAGACCAAGCAAACACATCGATATACTCTTGTAGTAATGAGGTTAAACTGCATCTTTCTTCTGTAGTGATCAAAGTTCCAATCTTTAACTCTCTTTTATCTTGCTCAGTGCCTACATTTATCACCTCTAGTTCTTCCTTCGCAGGTTTCCAAGCATGCTCCGACTGTTCTACCCGTCTAGCAAACTCCTCATCCCATTCCTCTTCATCCATTGCAATCTCATCCTTATCAAGGTTTGGCCATTCATTTTCAATGCAATATGTTTGTGGATTTATGGAGGATTCACTTTCAGAATTCCTGAAAGCGGAAGGTGTTTTTTAGTGTGAATGCATATCTTGCAGCCGAACAAAATAAAAGGAATTCAACAAATACTGATGAAAATGCTTGATCTCAATATTATTTTAAAAGTTGGCTCAACAATTATGAAAAGACCTTATGTTGTCATCTTGAACCAAGATTTCCAACTAGGTATAAAAACCCAAAGCAAACTACAATGCAAATCACATAAAAGCAAATATAAGTAGACACCTAATCATTACTTCTTGAAAACAATTGGGGCTTCTTCAATCTCCCAATTCTGGAATACTTCTTCAACTGAAAGATTTCGCATAAAGGCGTTGGTTGGAGCTTCTTCTAGAGCATGGACAGTTAATTGTGGTAACAGTTCATCACAGTTCCAGCCTTTCTCTTCACCTTCCTCTACATTGTTGATATCCATGACAGCAGGTTTTTGTCCCGAGACTTCCATCATGTTCACCCCTCCACTACTTGTAGCATGATTGGGTAAAGGGTTGGAATTCACATTCGGTGCATCATCGAAAGTTATCCATCCAGCTTTTATCAATTGCAGAAGCTTGTTTTTGAATGCATTGCAGCTTTCAATGTTATGCCCAGCAATGCCAGCATGATACTCACATGTCATATCAGGCTTATACCAATTTGGGTATGGAGGTTGTAATGGGGTTAAGGGAACAAGGGCCACTTGCCCAATACTCAACAACTTCGAATACATTTCTCCCAAGGGAAGTGGTAATGGTGGCAACCGTTCTTGGGTTCTTTGAAAATTCCTTCTTGGAGGATTAACAATTTGGTTACTTTGTTGGTTATTTGGTTGACTTTGTTGGTTGGTAGGGAAAGGTTTAGTGAAGTTTACATTTGCAACTTGTTGGGTAGGTATTTGGAAGTTATAGTGATGGTAATTTTTCTTACCTTTGTACCCTCTTTCCACATTGTTTACCTCAGACTCCTTCTTTTTCCCGATAAAGCCTTTCTTCTCAGTAGGCTCTAACATTCTCCCCATTCTTATTGCTTGTTCTATCCTCTCAGCAATAGTTACAGCATCATAAAAATGCTGAGCTGAACTACCCACTAGGTGTTCAAAGTAGGGAGATTTAAAAGTGTTGGTGAACAGAGTGACCATTTCTTTTTCTAACAAAGAGGGTTGCACATGGGATGCTTTTTCACGCCATCTCAAAGCGTATTCTCTTACAGTCTCTTTGTTGCCCTTCTCCATGACTAATAAGCTTGACCTGTCCGGGGCTACCTCCATGTTGAATTTGTACTGCTCCACAAAAGCTTTGACCAAATCTTTCCACTTTCTGATCTTAGTATTATCTAGTCTTGTATACCAACTTAGTGCTGATCCAGAAAGACTGTCTTGAAAGAAATGGATGAGAAGTTTCTCATCATTCACCACTTCTGCCATCTTATTGCAATAAGATTTAAGATGAGTGAGTGGGCATTCAGTTCCCATATACTTGATAAATTCCGGTACCTTAAATTCTTTGGGTATAGCTACATTTGGGACTAAACACATCTCTGCAGCATGAACAGGATCATATAAGTCTGCCCCTTCGACTGCTCTCAATCTTTCTTCTAGAGCGGTCAATTTGTCATAATCAACAGGTTTAGAGTATCTCATCTTATGTGAGTCATCAGCTGTCAAGTTTATGATCGGCACTTGTGCTGGTGGAACATTGGTAGTGAACTGCTGTTCAGATGAAGAAGGATTTGCTCCTAGATTTTGAGAAGTGAATACGAAAGGAGCTACTGGCGTAGATGCAGATGGAGTTGCAACTGCTGGCTGAGTAGAGGTATCCTCTCCAGACTTGGATGTCAGGGCCTGCTCGAGTAGACTTGTAAGTCTTGCGATATCATTTTTCATGCTCTCCAACTCCCTTTGATAGTGAGCCTCTAGATGTGCTCTTTCTTCGTTTTCCATTATCTTTTTTCGTAGACGAGTGTAATGAATTTTATGGTTTTTTGGGGGACCTATATTTCAGCTTGAATGAATGCAATAAAAATGAATGAAATGCATAAATGGATGCAAAATGCTATATGAATAATGCATGCTTGTTATTTGTTTCAGGCTTTCCTTTAACTAATGATGAGGAATAGACCAGATCAGATTCTCTTAAGAAAGTTCTCACTGAGGACTCCAAACCTACAGGAACTTGAACTGATTGAAGGAAGAAATTTGTTGCCTTAATTTTGATCTGGTCAAAAATTCCTCAATAAATTTGGTTTTTTTTTTCATCTCACACTTCCTATAAGGATCGGTGGAGATATAATGAGAATATGGAATGCATATGAAAATGTATGTTAATGCATTGATATTTATTTGTGTCTTATATCCTACTTGATAGGATTTAACTCATAAGGTTTGGCTTAGTTTATTCTATCCTTAAAGAAATTATTTGGTTCTTAAATTGCCCGAATTACTTGTGAAGTAACCGGCCTCTTAACCTTATGCAACATGAGTATGGGAGAAAATTCCACAATACTCGTTGCATAGGGTGAGTTACAATCCAAGCGAAAGTCCAAATGAGCATCAGTGGACATAAGTCACACTTGCCACTTGAATCTTTCTTTTTCTAATCTTAAAAAGGACAGCTCGGGTCCAGAGCTTTTATGGGTTCATCGTGAAGTGTGTGAATACACAAATAAATATCATGCATGCATGTGGCAAATATGAAAAATTAAAAAGAATTACAGTAATAAATAATGTAAATAAAATAAATACCAAAAATAAATAGCATATAAGAAAAATCATATGAAAAGCAAACACAAGCAGTTGGTTTAACCCTAAGTCCCCAGTGGAGTCGCCATTCTGTCGCTACACGACGTCGGGCGACGGCTCCACTTCTTTTTTTGTTTGTTTTTTTTAAAACAAAAGGAATTTAGTTTTTATTTGATTGGGGAAAATAAAGATTTTATTGGAGTCGCCATCTAGTAATTTGAGGGAACTAGAAATCCAAAATTAGACACTGGTCCCAGAGATTCGGATACTGGGTTAGTTATGATTAAGGGAAGGTAGACACCACCCTTAAAACATCCTTTCAGAGAAAGGTTACCTTTACTTGTGTGTTTTTCTTATTTTGATTCAAATGCTATTATATTTTGAGCTTATTTGTAAATTTTTAACATATTTAACGTCGGTCCCTAAAAATAGGAGACGCGTTAAAAATGACATCAGTCCCTAAAATTAGGAGACTTTGTCTAAAATGTCGACGTTTATCCCTAAAAAGGAGAGTTACGTCTAATTTACCAAAATAAATAATAAATGGATATAATCCATATTTGGTATTTAATTTTTTTTTGACATCGGTCCTTTTCTGTAAATAAAAGAGACGTGTCGACAAAATTTATTTTATAAAATAAAAATTATTTTGATATCATTCACAAATAGATATATCAATTCTTGAAAATTGGGTTTTTGACCTATGAATAGTGATATGATAAAATGGGTGTTAAACCCGCGTCGTTATTTATTTTGGTTTTCTTTTGTTTTTTTTTTCATATGCAAAATTTTACAAGTATTTATATATAAAAATATCAAAAAATACCATAAAATATCATAAAAATTACCTGAGTACCCCTGTATAGGTAAAAGACTGAAATACCCTCGGATTTATCGAAAATTTACGAAAATGCCACTGGACCCGCGGTTACTGTTCACGCGCGGTTACTGTTCACGCGCGAAATTGTCCGGCGAGTTTCTGGCAAAAGATAGTCGATTCTGGTAGATCTGAGGACGAGGATTCTGATGGTGGTGGTCTCGTTGGCCGTTGATGGCTGAGGAGGGAGAATCGACGAATTGAATGTCGATTTGTTGATGTCGGTCGCGGCCTTTTTCCGGCCCAATTAGCAGGTAAAAAAGTGTGAAACGGACGGAGTTTTACTCAGGGGGAGGCGATACACAATTCTGTGGTGGTTTAACGGCTTGAGACGGCCGGAAATGGGAGATCGGCGGAGAGAGAGAGAATCGCCGGCGAGAGGAGAGAGAAGCTCTGGGTTTTGAGCTGGAGTGGACGCGTGTATGGTGCACTCGTGCGTCTGAAGGCTGTGAACCGCTGGATCTCGGATGAACAGATCGTGCGGCTGTGATGCGTTTGATCTTCAAGTTGATCTGACGGTCCGGATTGAATGGGCTACGATCTGGTGTCGCGCGGTGTACCGAGTTGTCGGTATACCGGATGACGTGGCGCAACCAGATCGAAGGGCAGATTATTGTAACGGCGGAGATTTAGTTGGGTTTTAATCTGGTGTGGTGAAGCCTACTGTATCCTAAGAAATCAAAGGCTCAGATCTAAATACTATTAGATCTAACGGTTGAGATATTTTTGGTATTTTTTAATTTATTAAAAAAATTTAATATCTTACCAGGTGCAGAAAAAGTATAAAAAAAATAAATAATACAGTAACCCACGTGAATTTGAGAATGAGAATTCAGAATGAATTTTTTAATCTTTTTTCTCTCCCTCTTTTATTCATCTTGAATTCATTGGCTATCTATAGCCAATGATTTCAAACAACAATTTACGGATGAATTGTTAGCAATTCACGGATTGTTAAAATTTTCAAACTTCCATCGATTACTATTTGTCTTATTATATATAATAATACTAAATAATAATAATAATATTTATTTATAGGGGTAAAAATTAAAAATTCAAATTAGTATTATAAAAAGTTTTTCATCTGCTAAAAATTAATTTTAAATTACAAAAAAAACTTTTTTATACGGGTATCAACTCGGTGGACCGGGTTTTTTGACCCAAAAATACCAGTTTTGACAAAAATAGTCCGAAACTCATTTTTTATCGCGGTCGGCATGGTGGGACCTGTATTAACCCGGTGGACTCGGTTTTGACCGAAAATGATAGTTTTGACCCGAAACAGCCCGAAACTCATTTTTCATCCCGGTCGACATGGTGGGACCCGTATTGACCTGGTGGACTCGGTTTTGACCGAAAATGACGGTTTTGACCCGAAACAGCTCGAAACTCATTTTTCATCCCGGTCAACATGGTGGGACCCGTATTGACCCGGTGGACTCGGTTTTGACCGAAAATGACAGTTTTGACCCGAAACAGCCCGAAACTCATTTTTCACCCCGGTCGACATGGTGGGACCCGTATTGACCCGATGGACTCGTTTTTGACAGAAAATGACGGTTGACTCGAGAAAATATATTTTAAACTCTTTTTTTTCTTTTTTTATTTATTATATTTTTTTTTGTCATGAATAATAAGATAAAATAACATTCCTAAAAAATTTAGTTAATCCAAAATTGGGTTACAACATCTACTACTTAAGAGATTGTTTGGTTACGTTGGTTACTTTTTATTTATTATATTTTTTTGTCATGAATAATAAGATAAAATAACATTCCTAAAAAAATTTAGTGAATCCAAAATTGGGTTACAACACGGTTTAAAGTGGTGTTTGATTTTTGCTAAAAAATAAAAGTCATCAAAATTGTGTTTTGACCACACCACTGTGAAGAGGAGGAAGAGACAATCACACTAGTGAAAACGACGTCAAAATTAAACATCGAACATGGTTGCACGCCTCCCCACACATCGACGAGGTGGCTGCCCACATGTATAGACGCACCTCACATGTGTTATAGATCTTTTTTGCCAAAATAGGCTAACCCTACCCGAATACTAGAAGACCCAACCCTTATAATTGACTTAGATAATGATGACGACATCATTACGTCAGCATGCACAGTTGGTATGCCATGTCAGTGCCTAGTTAGCTGACACGTCAGCATAATAATACCCACCTACACATCATCAGTCGTTAGCCGAGGTATATGATCCAGTGTAGTGTATCTTACGTGCAACTGGATCTGATATTGAATCTAAGTTGATGATGCTAAAATTGTTTTTATCAAATCTTAGCCATCTGAAATGCAATTTGGATGATTTCAGACTTGTTTCCAAATAATTTGATCTTTCTAGATGCAATAATGTTGTTCAATTATCGAGACTTAGATAAAAAATGGTGGTGGTGAATTATTGAGAGAGGATTGCCTGATCATGAGGCATCTAAAGGTTTTTATGGTGGTCGATAGAGATAAAGAAGAACAAATCGCATATGTTTACCTAATTACATGTGTTGCATTACTAAGTGGGGAAATTTTACTTGCTTTAAAGGAAGGCAAAATTAGGACACTCTAGACACCCGATCATATGGACAATTTGAGGTGGAGAGTGGAAATTAATGAATATTAATCTTGATGAATCTATGCACTAGTAGTCTCACCAGATATTGAGAAATCAGGTATGAAACCAAAATATTCCAAATCACTTGTAAAGGATAGCTACAACAAAACTAGTAAATGGTTGTTTATACGGAAAGACAATATGATGGATAGATATGGCTTAAGAAGTTATGGCTAGGAGATTGGGTTTTAAGAGGGACTAGTGAGACCCCTCTAATCTTTTATAAGAACTTACTTAGAAGAAGGATTATCCATATGGTATTATTTTCATATATGTAATAGTTTGTAATGAAACTATTGAAGACTAGTAGGATGACAACATAAAGGAACAATTAGGTTCTGTATGATCACGTATCTGATGGAGTGGTGATTTCTCTAAAGAAGTTAGATTTGGTGACTGTGATTTCTCGATAGGGGAATTGATAAAGACCCTAATAATAGGAGAGAAATATAGCAAGGGGATAAAGATGCTCTCAAAATGATAAGCTTGGAACAACTGTAGGATGCAAGCTTATGTTGAAGAAGCAAGATGACAATTACCCATATAAATATTAAAGGGGGTAATTATTGGGATGTTGTCATTTAATGGGCAACAACGTTTGCAGCCTACCCAACATCAGAACAAGCTTGTGGTTTAGCCTTCAATGGGCAACTATTAGAACATCACCGGTCCGAAATCCCCAACATGAGCTGGATCACCAAGTAGATGTGGTTTAACAGTTGATGCCTCATCATAATTTGAAATAAATTTTATTTTCTCCCCCATATTAAGCCCCATGTCATGAGTAGTTTCAACTGGAACATTTTTTATAGTTCCATTAGAACTAGATTAAGAGCCACATGTTGTGTACCTATCTTTCAAAACTAAGTGACTATGAAAGGTGTCCATGTAGTAGCAAATTGAGTCCTTCATGGAATAGTGAAGATTATCAATTTTATCAATAGAAATTGTATGATCTTCCCTATTAATGTGCAAGATAATTGTCTTCCTTATATCTTCATCACTTCTTGTACCAAGTAATAAGTGTAAAGATAGAAAAGGGCTTAACATCTAAGGCCTAAACAATCAAAGCCAATAATATCTCTTATAGATCTGAGAAGAGTTGCTAAACAGTTTCTTTTCCATCCAACAATTGGCAATCCTTATATAAAGATCCATGCTAACCTATCAATAGCATAATTCGTAGAAAGCCATGGCTTTATATCATCAAAACATTTGTCCTAATAAGGCAAGTCAGCCTTAAAAGTATGCATCATGAAGGGATGATCTTTAAATAGGATCAAAACCTGTGAAGCACCATGAAACCTCATTCTTATTGATTGAATATCATAACAAATAAGTTCATCTTGAATCTTTCCATGGTATACACCTGCAATATGGATGCAAGCAAATAATTATTCAACCATGATATGTTTTATGGTTTTGGATAGTAAATGATAGTTTCTTTTATTGAATCAAGTTAAAGTGGCTTTTGAGGAAGAAAAGTTCCTTACGGAGGCATTAGATGGTGCGGGGTATCCATAGTTTGCAGAACCGTAGTATAGGTTTGGTGGTCCTTTATCCAAAAAGATAGGCTTTTCAGTCTAATTACATGTTTAAAAGGATTTTACCTAGGGTATGTCTGTTAGGATTTGCCATTAATGGGCAATATATTATGCAACCTACCCTAGAAAGTAAGGTTACCATTGTCAAAAGGCTACAATGGTAGTTGCACCACCATTGACAAAAATAATGCAACCCATGTATTGCCACCATGAGTGCCACACATCATGCCATGATTTTTGGATCTTGTCTTACTATTAATGCCTATAAATAAAGGCATTGTTTGAGAGCGAAATAAGAGAGATAGTGTAGCCAAAGATGTGAGAAATATAGGAGAGAGTGGGCTGTCAAGGGTAGTCAGTAGTGGTTGCCATTATAGCATTGTGAAGAGAGAAATAGAGTGAGTTTGAGAGTTATTGAAGAGTGGATGTTTTCTCTTTCTTTATTGTTGTATATCTTGTACTCTTTCTATATAAGAAATGGCTTCTCCCATGGATTTAGGTAATTTGCCAAAACCACGTTAAATATTGTGTCAGTATGCTTGGCCTCTTATAAGCAAATATCAATGCATCATCAGTCGGATTCTCCAACAATTAGTATCAGAGCACTTGGTTTAAAGTGATGTTTGATTTTGCTAAAAAATAAAAATTATCAAAATTATGTTTTGACTATACCACTATGTAGAGAAGGAAGAGACGAAGCCATTATTGAAAACTGTATCAAAATCAAATGTCGTAATCGTGCTCACACACCGCCAACAGCTAGTGGGGTGGTTGGCAATGCGCGCAGACGCTCGCTACGTGTCACAAATATCTTCTTCTCCCGAATGTGTTAAACCAAGTTGAATACTAGACGACTCGACCCACGTGCCATATCTGGATGATGATGACATCATCATGCTGTCACAATTACATTAACATGCACAGGTGGCATGCCATGTCATCAACTAGTTAGCAACCGCATTAGTATTGTGGGACCCACCTACCACAGCATCAGCCGTGAGCCATAAGTGAGCCGAGTCGAGTCACGAACCAAAGGATAAGATTTTGTTTAGCGAAGTCTATGTGCAACCGGATCTGAGATTGAATCTGGACCGCTAATTAGGCTATAATTATTTTGATCAAATATTAGTTGTCTGAAGTGCAATTTGGATTATTTCAGACTTGTTTCCAGCTAATTTGATCATTACGGATGCAATGGTATGGTTCGATCATTGAGATTGAGAACAAAAATGGTGGTAGTGAATTATTAAAGAGAGATTGTCCAATTAGAAGGCATCTAATGATCATTATGGTGCTCGATGGAGATGAAGAAGAAGAAATTACACATGTTTGCCCAATTATATATGCTGAACTACTATATAGGGAAATTTTAATTGCCTTGAGGGAAGTCAAAATTGGGACATTCTAGACATTCGATCATGTGGAGAATTTGAGGTGGAGAGTAAAAATTAATAAAGACCAATCTTGACGAATCTAAGAATTGGTAGTCTCGCTAGATGTTGAGAAATCAAGTATGAAACCAAAATATTCTAGATCACTTGTAAAGGAAAGCCATAACAAAGCTAGAAAATAGTTGTATATATGGAAAGATAGTGCGATGGATAGATATGACCTAAGAAGTTCTAGCTAGAAGATTGAGTTTTCAGCGGGACCAATGTGACCCCTCCAATCTTTCCTAGGAACTTGCTTAGTGAAAGAATTATCCATATGGTATTATTTTTGTATATGTGACAGTTTGTTATTAAATTGTTGAAGACTAGCAAGATGACGACATAAAGGAACAATTGGATTCTGTATTATCAAGGATGTGATAGAGTGGTGATTTCTCTAAGGAAGTTAGATTCGGTGATTGTAATTTCTTGAGGGGAGAATTGATGAAGACCTTGATAATAAAAGAGAAATACAACAAGGGGAGAAAGATTGACACTCTATTTTAACTTGGATATATGTTGTGACAGAATAAGCTGCTGTCAAACATAAGGAACAAGGAGAAATCTAGAGGACAATAACTGTATGAGGGCACATGAAGATTATGCAAGAGTACCTGGAGGATCTAATAAGGTACTATAATGAGACAACAAGTGTAAGGAGAAGAAGAGTTCCCAGATGAAGCTTAGAGTAGAGACTGTGTGAAGGCTGTACAACAGGAAGTCTCTTGTGCTCTTGATGAAGGCAATAGACTAGGACTTTTCCAATGTATGCAAGGATGGAAAGATGGGTTGTTGTAGA
Source organism: Populus euphratica (assembly GCF_000495115.2). Lineage (NCBI taxonomy): Eukaryota > Viridiplantae > Streptophyta > Magnoliopsida > Malpighiales > Salicaceae > Populus > Populus euphratica. Next base: position 23,747 of record NW_011501207.1, read on the forward strand.
TGCCCCTAATTAAGGGGGTGCGACTGCCTAAGATAATAGGTGAAGACACTAAAAAAAAGTTGGTGTAGGTGGAGTTGTCAAGCAGAAAGGCGTAGAAGCTCCAAACATAGAAATCAAGATGGACAATTCCAAGGAGTGTACCGCAACTCTATCTTTCTATATGATCAGTGGTAGTGATCTCTTCCATAGTCCACATAGTGGTAGAGATTTTTTGGAGCCACTTTGAAGCATCCCAGCTGAAAGAGGATGAGACTGCCTATAAAAGGCGATGACACCTTAAAGAGGGTGTGAGGGTCGTGATAGGTGCCCCAAATCAGACCGTCGTATGATGACAAGCAGAGACACCTTAAAAGAAGGTATGAGGGTTGTGGAAGGAGCCTAGTTCAGAACACTATAGAGCCAATGTGATGGCTAGATATGAGTGGATATATGGGTAGCCAATGAAGTGGCTATAATGAGTATAGAGATAAATACCCCTATGGATATTGCCCCCATGCTAAAGATCAATGAGATAGAATACATTTGCCTTGGACAATAAGTGGATGACTTGTGGAGCATTAAGACGCGACTGCTAGGAATGAGTAGAGGGCATGCGCAGGTTCTTGGAACAAGTTAACTCTTGTCAAGGTGGTGAGCTCGATAATAGAATTGTAATACTTAGAGTATGAAGACAAATATAGATTAACCTTTAATGGGCTACCCGCATGGTTAATGGTGGAGAGCTACTTGGACTCTTGAGACTAATAGCGGAAGACTCATGGAGAAGTAAGGCATGGTTCCTAGGATAGAATAGAGGACATATGCAACTCCTAGATGAGTAGACTCTTGGAAGAATGGTGAGCTTGTGATCATATTGAGATACTCAGATAATGACTGTCGCACTTGGAAATAGAAATTTTTGTTTGAGGGGGTGTTGTAAGCCTTGGTATGAGGCTTGATAAATCATTCTAAACTAAACATGGTTGATACGCTCAAACGGGAATGTAGTGTCCCAGAGACAAGCGTTAACACTTTTCAAATGTGACGTAGGAGACCTTCTGGTTGTATTGATCCTTTTGTGTGAGAAAAAGGTGTGCTTTGGTGACTCTAGTGATTGAAATGTTTGGCAAGTACTTGTAAACTTGACCACATATGCTCTTGGAATAGTAAGCTTAAAAGAGCTGCAGGATGCAAGCTTATGCTGAAGAACTAAGAGGATAATTGCCCATATAAATGTCAAAAAAGGTGATTGTTAGGATTTGTCATTAATGGGCAATATATTGTGCAACCTATCCTAGGAAGTAAGGTTACCATTTTCAAAAGGGTACAATGGTAGTTGCACCACTATTAACAAAAATGGTGCAACCCATATGTTGCCACCATGAGTGCCATGATTTGTGGATCTTGTCTTACAATTGATGCCTATAAATGAAGGCATTGTTTGAGAGCAAAATGAGAGAGATCATATAGCCAAAGATGTGAGAAATATAGGAGAGAGTGGACTGCCAAGGACAACCAGTAGTGACTCTCATTATAGCATTGTGAAGAGAGAAATAGAGTAAGGTTAAAGTTGTTGAAGAGTGGATGATTCCTCCTCCTCTATTGTTATATATCTTGTACTCTTCTTGAATAAGAAATGGCTTCTCCCATGGATGATTCTTCCTCCTCTATTATTATATATCTTGTACTCTTTCTATATAAGAAATGGCTTCTTCTATGGATATAGGTGATTTGTCAAACCATGTTAAATATTGTGTCAGTGTACTTGACTTCTTATGAGCAAATATCAGTACATTATCGATCAGATTTTCCAATAGTGTGTTGTTTCAAATCTTGCTAAGTTAACCTGCAACCTGTAAGAGTCAAACCAAATATTCAGTTGAGCCTTTAAAGGAAAGGATACAAACCCCAAATCATCTTCCAGCTTTGTTTGGTTTTCTTACCATAAAAAAGCTTTGGACAAATCTAATTTAGAGAAGGCGAGCTTGAAGATCATGGTAGGAACGATAACTTAGATATCTCTCCAAGGAGAACTTATATGGTTAAAGGTGGTGTGGGTGGGACAGGAACGTGGAGGTGGAAGGATTTGGGTGTTTTGGTTGTGTGAGAGATATTCATGTTGATTTTGTTGACCATGGCTTTTTGGAGAGGTTTCTTTAGAGCATTCTTGGAGAGACGGTATTGGAAATATACAATATCATTTTAACAAACTAGTTTGTTAAAAAAAAAAATTTCATAAAGATTTCTAAATTAACTACAATTTTTTCTTTAACTAATATTAAAACTCTTATAAACTCTAAATCTTATTTATCTAAATCTTAGTTAATATTCAATTTCAACATATTAATTCTTCCATCTGTAATTGTTTTTGCTAGTGACTGTTCTTTTAATGAAAGTAATAGCAAGCTAGCAGTGGTTGCAAGTGACGAGTGATCAAATTAAGCTAGTATATATCCATCGTTAAGAGTTTGAGGAATTTTCTGATAAATATATGTAGTGTGGGTTCTTGTATTTTTGGACTTCAATTTCTCTTAACGAATGCTCAGCTGTTGAAGTGGGTGCTCTTTGTATGTCTTTAGGAGAAAAAAAAGAGCACTTATTGATTTCGATTCTTAGTGATTGAGGGAGACACGATCTTGCAACTGTCTGATATGGCATCTTCATCTGCTGTTGCTTATAAATGGAAGCATGATGTGTTCCTTAGTTTTAGAGGCAAGGATACGCGCAACAATTTTACCAGCCATCTCTATGATGCTTTGTGTCGTAAGAAAATCAAGACCTTCATCGATGATAGGCTTGAAAGAGGACAAGAAATTACCCCTGCCCTTCTGAAAACGATTGAAGAATCAAGAATTTCTGTAGTAATTTTCTCCAAGAACTATGCATCTTCTCTGTGGTGTGTGGATGAACTGGTGAAAATACTTGAATGCAAAGAGACTTATGGGCAGATTGTTTTACCGGTCTTCTATCATGTGGACCCATCTGATATTGATGAGCTGACTGGGAGTTTTGGAAATGCATTTGCGGAGCTTGAAAAACATTTTAAGGGGAAGATGGGAAGGGTGCCAAGGTGGAGGGCAGACTTGACATCCGCAGCCAGTATATCTGGATGGGATTCACAGGTTACTAGGTAACTATAGATTCCCATCTTCAACTTATTTTTTTCTGGAATTATAGCAATTAAAATTTCTTGTGCATATTATAGTTTTTTTTCTCTCCTGTAAATCATGTGTGCTTCTTAGTTCATAGTACCTGTTGCTTGAAAAGGCACAAGGCTCTTCTGTTTTTTAGTGGAAAACTAACTTCCATCAACAGCCAATGGACTTGCACCTTAATGGAAACCTCACCTTTGACAAAATTTTCTTACAATAATGAAAAACAATCACTCCCATACATTACTTGCATTCACCTGTTTCTTATAGATTTTTTATTTGATGTAAAGACACAATTTGAGTTAAAGATGCTGTGTAAGATACATTACTTACATTCAGCAATTTCATTTTCTGCAGTCCGGAGTCCAAACTAGTTACAGAAGTTGTGCAAACTATCTGGACAAGGTTAAATTATGCATCCCCAAGCAAATTAAGGGGTCTGGTTGGAGTAGATTCACGCATGGAGCAAATAAACAAATTACTATCTATTGTGCCATCAGATGTCCGCAAAATAGGAATTTGGGGCATGGGTGGTATAGGCAAGACAACTATCGCGGGAGCTTTCTACGATAGCTTCTCCAGTCAATATGAAGGCCACCACTTTCTTCCCAGCATAAGGCAGGAATCAGAAAAGGGTCGATTAAATGATCTACGAGATGAACTTCTTTCTAAACTACTGGAGGAAGAAAATCTCGGCGTTGGCACACCACATATACCAACTTTCATCAGGGATAAACTCTGCCAAAAGAAAGTTCTCCTCGTTTTGGATGATGTGAATGATGTACGACAATTCCAACACTTAATTGAAGTGCCTTTGATTGGTCCAGGAAGCGTTCTTGTTGTAACATCAAGAGACAGGCAAGTACTTAAGAATGTAGTTGATGAAATATACGAGGTTGAGGAATTAAACGCCCACGAAGCTCTTCAACTCTTTAGCTTGAATGCTTTTAGGGGAAACCACCCCCCAAAAGCTTATATGGAGTTGTCAATCAAGGCAATAAATTATGCCAAAGGGAACCCGTTAGCTCTTCAAGTTTTGGGTTCCTTCTTATTTGGCAGAGAAAGATATTTCTGGGAATCTCAATTAAATGAGATTGAAAGCTTTCCTGAGCTGAATATTTATGACTTGCTGAGAATAGGCTTTGATGCACTACGTGATCATAACACGAAGAGTATATTTCTCGACATTGCATGTTTCTTTAGAGGGCATCAAGTTGATTTTGTAAAGCGGATTTTAGATGGCTGCGGTTTCAAAACAGATATTGGATTTAGTGTTCTCATTGACAGGTGTCTCATTAAAATTTCAGATGACAAGGTTGAAATGCATGATCTTTTGCAAGAAATGGCCCATGAAGTTGTTCGAAAAGAATCTCTTGACGAGCTAGGAAGACAAAGCAGATTGTGGGGTCCTAAAGATGCATATCAAGTGTTGACCAATAATCTGGTGAGATTCATATACTCGAAAGTTTTCCTTTTCTTATGCAATGCAATATGGATGTACTAGTAAGTTTAAAATCTTACTCAAACTTTGTTTCTCCATCACTGGTTTTCAGGGAACTGGAAAAGTAGAAGGGATATTCTTGGATGTTTCAAAAATAAGAGAAATCGAGTTGAGTTCTACAGCCTTGAAAAGGATGTATAAACTTAGACTGCTAAAAATTTATAATTCTGAAGCTGGAGTTAAATGCAGAGTGCACCTTCCTCATGGCCTCGAGTATCTTTCTGAAGAGTTGAGGTATCTCCATTGGGATGGATACCCTTTGACATCTTTGCCTTGCAATTTTCGTCCACAGAACCTTGTAAACCTTAACCTATCATCTAGCAAGGTTAAGCAACTGTGGAGAGGAGACCAGGTATTCTAAAATAACTCTATGCATGCATAGTTCCTTCTTTGATATTAAGTGTGGTATGCACGCGTAATTTCTTTTCGTTGATTTCATTTTGCTTCAGAATCTCGGCAATTTAAAAGATGTCAACCTCAGCAATTGTGAGCACATAACTCTCCTGCCAGGCCTTTCAAAGGCTAGAAACCTTGAGAGATTGAATCTTCAATTCTGTAAAAGTTTGGTTGAGTTTCCTTCATCTGTTCAGCATCTGGACAAGCTTGTTGATTTAGATTTGAGAGGCTGCAAAAGACTAATCAATCTTCCCAGTAGAATTAATTCAAGTTGTCTGGAGACTCTGAACCTTTCTGGTTGTGCAAATCTCAAGAAGTGCCCAGAGACTGCGAGGAAACTGACATATTTAAATTTAAATGAGACTGCTGTTGAGGAGCTTCCCCAATCAATTGGGGAACTCAGTGGACTTGTTGCTTTGAATTTGAAGAACTGCAAACTCCTGGTGAATCTTCCAGAAAACATATATTTGTTGACATCTCTTCAAATTGCTGACATCTCTGGCTGCTCATCTATCAGCAGGCTTCCTGATTTTTCGAGGAATGTAAGATACTTGTACTTGAATGGAATTGCAATAGAAGAGCTGCCATCTTCAATTGGTGATCTAAGGGAACTCATTTTTTTAGATCTAGTTGGCTGCAACAGGCTAAAGAATCTGCCGAGTGCGGTTTCTAAGCTGGTATGTCTTGAAAACCTTAATCTTTCCGGTTGCTCAAGTATCACGGAGTTTCCAAAGGTTTCCAATAATATAAAGGAGCTGTATTTAAATGAGACAGCAATACAAGAGATTCCCTCTTCAATAGAATGTTTGTTTGATCTTGCTGAATTGCACCTCAGAAACTGCAAACAATTTGAGATTCTTCCAAGCAGCATCTGCAAGTTGAGAAAACTGCAGAGGCTTAATCTCTCAGGTTGCCTCCAATTTAGGAATTTTCCAGAAGTTTTGGAGCCGATGGTATGTTTGAGATATCTCTATTTAGAACAAACAAGCATAACAGAGTTGCCTTCACCGATTGGAAATCTGATGGGACTTGCCTGCTTGGAAGTGGGAAACTGCAAATATCTACTGTTTGAGTTGCAATATCTAGGATTAAGGAATTGCAGGAGACTTGAATCATTACCGGAGCTTCCACCACGGCTATCAAAGTTAGATGCACATGAATGCCAGAGTTTGAGAACTGTAGCAAACTCATCAACTGGAGTTGAGGGGAACATTTTTGAATTCATTTTCACTCGTTGCTGTAGTTTGTTGCCTGAGACCAATAAAATCTTGGCGCATTCCTTATTGAAATTTCAACTTTATACCAAAAGGTTATACCATCAGGTCCGTTTCTCAAACCTCTGCGATACCTTTTTTTTTCCCCTTCTTTATTTGCCACCTTTCATTTTAAGATGTTATTTTAATTGTATTAACAGGTGCCCGATGTTCCAGAAGGGGCATGTAGTTTCTGCCTCCCTGGATACAAAACTCCGAAGTGGTTTAGCCATCGAAGTAGAGGCTCTACGGTAACATTCCAGCTATCGTCACATTTGGCTAAAAGCGAGTTCTTGGGTTTCTCTCTTTGCGCTGTCATTGCATGTCGTTCTCTCGGCCATGGTTTGCAAGTTAAATGCACGTATCGGTTCCGCAATAAACACGGTGATAGCCATGATCTCAGTTGCTATCTCCATGGCTGGTATGATGAGAAGAAGTGCATGGACTCGACACACATATTCGTGGGATTCGATCCCTGTCTGGTTGCGATAAAAGATGATATGTTTAGTAAATACAGTGAGGTTTCAGTTGAATTCCAACCGGAACCGATTGACGGCAATCACTTGACATCTTATCCTCGTCAAGTACGTGAGAGATGAGATACAACGCTTTGATTTGATCATGCCAAGCTCCTCTTGTTTTTATCCTCTCGATCGAAATGAATTGGAACCGAGGTTCCAAGCCAAGAGAGCAAGAAGATCTTAATGTAAGATTTTCATTTGTATTATAAGATATTCATTAGCAAGATTTGATAAAAAAAACTTTGATGGAATTGAGAAAGGTTAATTAAGTCATTTGCTAACGAAACATACCCGCTTTTCTTGTACCTTGTGCATCCTGTGCTTAAATTATTATTTTTTTATCTTCGAAAAAATAAAAACATGATAAATTAGAAAAAGATATGAAGTTGATTAAAAATATTGAGTAGATGACAGATTTAAAATTATAGATTAGAGAATTTTGCACCGTATTGTCAAAAAAATTAATTGTTTTAAAAATTATTTATTTTATATATTTTGAATTATTTTAATACACTAATTTTAAAAATAATTTTTTAAAAATTTAAAAAATATTATTTTAATATATTTCAATTCAAATTTTTTTTAAAAAAAAAAACAACACATTACACTCTCAAACAATCTTTAAATAATTATTCTTTCAGTTACGATAAGTAATTAAAAACTAAGTTATAATTCTCTCTCTTGTTATTTTTATTAGTAGAAGCTGCCAGCCTGCCACTATTACTGTACTGAGTTATAATAATTTTTAGAACTCTGTTTCGGCTTAAGATTTCGTAATGCCCAAAACAATCTGTCTGCATGGAGCCCGTCAATTTGATAAAAAAAAAATTAAAAAAAAGGTTTTTCCTCTTCCAAATTCAATTTCGGCCTGCGGAAATCAGGATTTCAGCTAAAAAATAATTCCTTTTTTTCCTATGAAAGCAAGAAACGGAAAGTGTTGTTTTGATGTTTCAAATTCAAATAAGAGACATTTACAGAGAATAGGATGTTTGGTATTGGGTTTTGAAGGAAGATTTTATAAAATTTAAAATTATTTTTTTATATTTTTAGTTTTTTTAGATTTGTTAATATTTAAAAATTAAATTATTTTGATGTATTTTTTATTAAAAATCATTTTAAAATACAACTCTCTTAAGAACCATTCAAATCTTGCATTATTTACCGGTGAGTGCTATTAATGGCCTGATCTTTCGATGAGAAATGTTCTTCATTTTCAGATAATGAAGGCAACCTTCATAGCATACCTATATTATACAGATTCAAAAGCAAAGAAAGAGAAATAGATGAAAAAAGAGAAGAAGGAATTCGAGTTCTGATTCTGGATTTTGCTGTTATAACAAGCAATAACTTTAATATTTTAATAATTTTTATTTATTTATTTTTGGTGCTAACACAGTCTTTAACTATCTTTTCTCATTGGGTCTCAGCAGCTACTATCTCTGGTGCCTAAACTAGGCTTTCGAAGTTTCAATGCCTCGTTGAGACAATCCCAAGATTGGTAAAGAGATTTTCTCCTTTTCTTTTAATTTTTTGAGTTTGAATCTTGAAGTTATGATCAACAAGATTTATTGTTTTAAATACACAGTATAAAGAGAATACATTTATTTTTAAGATGTAGTGAATAGTATGTTGTCTTCACGGACTCATAAACTATCTGGAATATCTTTGTTTTAAGGTTTGAGAATTGGGTCTGTTTTGTTTGATCCTTTATTTCAATTATCAACTCTCTCTGGGTTTCTTGATTGAGATTGCATGTTTATTTGATAAATGAAGCGTACTGTAAAACTCCAAGTCTTACGGTTTGCCTTTCAGTTTAGCTGAATGAAAGATTTATTTGCTAAGATTTAAGTAAAAAAGTTATTTTCTTATCAAATTATTGAGCGTAAGCCTACATTTGAGCTTGGTTTCTAACTTCCTAGTCCATCAACAACCTGCAAGTATTCCCATTTTGTCAGCATTTTGGCGTGGAAGGATCTAGTGGTTTTTTTGTGAAGAAATTTTTGAATCCTTGATGTTTGTAAGTTGGGTTTCAGCGTTTAATGAGTTTAGTGATTTGTCCTTCTCTTAAAATTCTCGATTGTTGTTTAGTTTGTTGTGGTAAACTTAATCAATCATCAACCATTACCTACAGTTATCTATTATCAATTATCATCACTAACTGTCATCTACTATTAACAACCACCACTTGCAGCTATCTATTGTCAACCACTATTACTTGCTGCCTCTCAATTTATGTATAAATAAACTGTTAAGTTTATATTATTATATGTGGGAAAGAGAAGAGAGAAACACAAGAGAGAAAAAGAGGATGTGTATTAAGAATGTGTGTTTGTATTTTGTAAGCTTTTGTTTTTATAATAAAACCATGTGTTTTATCCCCTCTGAGTGTTCCAAAGCCACCATTAGTGGTTTTTCCCACCAACAATTGCTATCAGAACCCCGTTCGTTAGAAAACATAGGTGTTCTTGGGATATATCTGATTTTTTAAAGTTGTCAAAAACCATTTTTTATCATTCCATTGTGTAGTATTCATCCATACAAACTCATTGGTGCAAAAATCAGCTTCATCGGAACCCACGCCCACACGCGCTGCCTGAAACTTCGATCATTATAGCCCACTCGCCCCGAAGAAGAAGACGACTGAGCCACACGCGCACCATATTTAAGCAGAGCCGAGTTGTATAAGCTACCTTCAAGTCGAGCTGTACAAGCCTCCAACTGAGCTGAAGAGCCAAGCTATACAAGTCGCCAAGCCGAGCCATATAGAATATTCCTAAGAATATTCTCGGTTCAGCCCCAGCAAACCGCCTAACGTGTAGAATCAGTTTTCTAACAGGTTCAACCCATTTTTTACTTATTTTCAGCAAATTCAGACCAGTTGCTTGCTGTTTTGAGCATTCTGAATCTATCTACAGTGTCCGTTTCTCCAAATCCAACTCCTAGAAGTGATATAGTCATTAAAAGAGCAAAATGACTATAGAAAATGCACAAACACTCATCTCGAAGCTAACCAAAGACAACTATGATAATTAGTGCATTAGATTGAAGGTATTTCTTAGTTCACAAGAGTTTATAGAGATTGCAGAATATGGCTATGATGAACCAGAGTCCAAAGAAGCTGAAGATTTATTACAAGAGGCACAAAAACAACTCTTGAGAGCTAATAGAAACAAAGACAATAAAGCAAAGACCATTATTTATCAAGGTCTTAATGAAGCCATATTTGAGATCGTTGCTTCCGCAGAAACTTCAAAAAAAATATGAGAGGCTCTCTAACAAAAATACAAAGGTATAGATAAAATCAAAAAGATTCATCTTTAATCTTTGCGAGGTGAATTTGAACCAGTGCAAATAAAGTTATCAGAATCTATTTCTAATTATCACACAAGAATTATGATGATAATCAATCAGATGAGAAGAAATGGAGAAGTCCTCTCAGATGCTCGAATTATTGAGAAAATTTTAAAATCACTAGATCCAAATTTTAACTTTGTTATTGTTTCTATTAAAGAATCCAAAGAAGTGGACAAGTTGATGGTGGATGAGCTTATAAGTTCTTTGCAAGCTCATAAGCAAAAGATTGTGGAAAGAAATGGAGATAAGGCAATTGAACATGCCTTACAATCAAAGTTGTCTCTCAAGAAGGGCATGAAGATTTCAACAAATAGGTATACCATTCAAGGAAGGAGTCAACAAAGACGTGAAGGATTTCAGCAGTTTCAAGGAAAAAGATCTTGGAATACAGGATTCAGAGGAAGAGGAGGTGAAGAGGAGGTAGAAACACTACTAGAGGAGGCTAAGGACAACAAGCATTTACTCCTAGAGGAAGAGGAGGTGGTTACAATAACCATCATAAGAGAAATATCCAATGTTATAGTTGCAATCAATTTAGGTACTATATCACTGAATGTCGAAGGAAAACTCTATTAGAGGTATGTGAACAAGCCAATTATACAGAGAAGGATGCCATCATTAAAGGACTAGCTGCATTAGTAGTCCAACAAGGACTAGGTGAGAATCAAGAGAATATATGGTATTTGGATTCTGGAGCTAGAAATCACATAAGTGGTCAACGAGATCTATTTGAAGATCTAGATAAAACTGTAAAAGGCCAAGTCACTTTTGGAGACACCTCCAAGGTTCCAGTGAAAAAAAAAGGCAACATTTCAATCCGTTTGAAGAATGGCGATCATAGCTACATTGTAAATGTTTATTATGTTCCAGCTATTAAGCATAACTTGCTAAGTATATACCAACTTCTAGAGAAATGTTACACTCTTCTTATGAAGAACTGTAATCTAATAATTGAAGATTACAATGAAAGATTAATTGCCCATGTAAAGATGTCCAAGAATAGGATGTTTCCTATAAATAACCAATATGATACTGCAAAGATTGAAGTGTCATCACTAATAATGCAGAATGGCTCTAGTACCTAAGGCTTGGACATCTAAATTTCACTTGTCTGAAAATGCTTATAAGAAAGAAGATGGCCAAAGGTATGCCCCACATTAATCATCTAGATGAAATCTGTGAAAGTTATGTCTTCAGCAAACATCACAGATCTAGTTTTGCTAAAGAAGTCAATTGGAAAGAAAATAAGACATTGGAGTTGGTGCACACAGATGTGTGTGGTCCCATAAAACCTATGTTAACTAGACAAAATAGGTACTTCCTTACTTTCATTAATGATTTTAGCAAAAAGACATAAGTATACTTTCTGAAGAGGAAGTAAGAATTATTTAAATGTTTTAAAGATTTTAAAGCAATTATTGAAAAGCAAAGTTGCTATAAAATAAGAACCGTGAGATCTGATCAAGGTGAAGAATATACAATAAATGACTTTGAAGCCTTTTGTACACAACAAGGCAACAAACATCAAACAACAACAGCTTATACACCATAGCTAAATGGTATAGCTAAGGGAAAGAATTGAACAATTCTTGACATGGCAAGAAGTCTACTCAAAGAGAAAAAGTTGCCTAAACAATATTGGACTGAAACTATATCATGTGCAGTGTATCTACTGAATTGCTGCCCAACCAGAAGTTTGCTAGCTTTCACTTAGGAAGAAGCATAGAGTGGTCATAAACCAAGTGTTACTCATCTTTGAGTTTTTGGTTGTGTGGCATAACATAAATAGAAGATCTATCAACTCGATATGAAGTCAACATTTCTGAATGGCTTATTAGAAGAAAAGATCTATGTTGAACAACCACTTGGATACATTGAAGCTGGAAATGAAGACAAAGTATTCAAATTGAAGAAAGCCCTCTATGGTTTAAAGCAAGCTTCACATGCTTGGAATACCAGAATTGACAGGTATTTTCAAGATAATGGATTTGAAAAATGTTCATATGAACACGCAATATATGTGAAGAAAGAAGTAGATGGTAGCATATTATTTGCGTGCTTATATGTTGATGACTTGATATTCACCAGCAACAATCCTACCATGTTTGAAGCCTTCAAGAAAAGCATGGTATAAGAGTTTGAGATGATAAACATTGGTCTAATAGCATATTTTCTTGCTTAGAAGTAATGTAGAAAGAAGAATGAATTTTTGTATCCCGAAGTGGTTACGCCAAAGAAATTCTTGAAAGGTTCAAGATGGAAAACAGCAATCCGATATCAACTCCAGTTAAGAATCGAAACGGTTACGCCAAAGAAATTCTTGAAAGGTTCAAGATGGAAAACAGCAATCCGATATCAACTCCAGTTAAGAATCGAAACGGTTACGCCAAAGAAATTCTTGAAAGGTTCAAGATGGAAAACAGCAATCCGATATCAACTCCAGTTAAGAATCGAAACGGTTACGCCAAAGAAATTCTTGAAAGGTTCAAGATGGAAAACAGCAATCCGATATCAACTCCAGTTAAGAATCGAAACGGTTACGCCAAAGAAATTCTTGAAAGGTTCAAGATGGAAAACAGCAATCCGATATCAACTCCAGTTAAGAATCGAAACGGTTACGCCAAAGAAATTCTTGAAAGGTTCAAGACGGAAAACAACAATCCGATATCAACTCCAGTTAAGAATGGAGTAGAATTGAGGGAGAGAAAAGTTGAAAATGTTGATCCAACTTACTTCAAAAGCTTAATAGAAAGCTTAAGGTACTTGACATGTACCAGACTGGATATACTCTACGGAGTCGGATTCATCAGCAGATATATGGAGACACTAGACCAGTCTCACTTGAATGTAGCTAAAAGAATTATTCGCTACATCAAAGGAACAATAAATGAAGATATGTTTTATACCTTAAGTGAAAAATTCAATCTTATAGGCTACTCGAATAGTGATTGGGGTAGAGATTTGGATAAAGGAAAAGCATAACTGGATTTGTCTTTTTCATGGGACATACATCTTTCACATAGTCATCCAAGAAGCAATTGATAGTAACGTTATCAAGTTGTAAAGCTTAATATGTTGTTGTCAACTCAGCTGTATGCCTTCTAATATGGTTAAGGAATATGCTGAGGTTTTTGGGATTTCCTCAGAAAAGTCCTATAAAGATTTATATTGATAATCGATTAGCGATTGCATTAGCCAAGAATCCAGTATATCATAAAAGAAGTAAACACATCGATACACATCATCATTTTATCTGAGAGCATATGAAAAACAAAGAAGTTGAACTGATATCCTGCAAAACAATGAAACACAAAAGAGAAAGAGAGAGTGTGTATTAAAAGTGCGTGTTTGTATTTTATAAGTTTTTGTTTTTATAATAAAACCATGTGTTTTATCCCTTCTGAGTGTTTTAAAGCCACCATCAATGACTTCTCCCACCAACATAGTTTTATCGACTATGATTTATATCCTTAATTTTTCTTTACTAGGTGAAAAAAAGAGTATCAATGATTTTTTAATTTCAAGTGATTTTCTACACAAGCTAGTGAATGTCGGATATGGCATCTTCTTTTACAACTGCTCAACAATGGAAGCATGATGTATTCCTCAGTTTTAGAGTCAAGGATACCCATGACAATTTTACCAGCCATCTCTTGTAAGGCCAATACTTAATTAAGTATATCCATTAATTAGTGGAAGATAAAATTAGTGGAAGAAAAAAATTAGTGGAGTATTAGTGAAAGATAAAAATTAGTGGAGATGAGTTGTTGGCATAATTTATACCATAATTTATGGTCTTTGTCCCATCACTCTTCCTATAAATAGGCAATGCATCCAAGCTTATAATTCACACCAAAGAAAAGAAGAGAAAAGTAGAGTGAAGAGAGAGTAATTCCATAAAATTATAAGGTATTTGTGAGAGAGTAAGTAAGGTGTTTTCTCCTAGTAATAGAGAGATTTTAGTTGTTCTCCTATTACTTGAGAGAGGTTGTAATTCTCATATTACTTAGTAAAATCCTTCTATATTTTCTTGTTGACGTAGCCCAAATTGGGTGAACCACATAAATTCTTGTGTGTCTCATTTCTCATTTTATCATATTCCTTGCCTTTTGTCTTGTCGGATTTGCATGTCAGCATCCTAACAGTGGTATCAGAGCCTTCTGGTTGGTTTTGTTAATACACAAAAGTTATTCGTGTATACGGTACTATTCACATCTACTGCACTATTCACCTATAGGGTACTATTCATCTATACGGTACTGTTTACATTTGTTATTGTTAGCGTATATAAAAAATAAGTGTGGTGAGTAAATACAATCTAGAAGTTCTATCTAAGGAGATTGGGTTTGAAGCAGGACCGTTTGTGACCCCTCCAATCTCTCTTGGGAACTTACTTAGTGAAGTATTATTCACACGATACTATTTCTATATACGTTACAGATCTGTGAAACGGTGATAGCTGAATAGATCTTGGTGAATACAATGGCAGCAAAGTACGAGATTGAGAGGTTTAATGGGAGCAATTTCTCATTGTGGAAAATGAGAATCAAGGCAATTTTAAGGAAAGACAATTGCTTGGCAGCAATTGGGGATCGGCCCGCGGAGGTCACTGATGATGCAAAATGGAATGAGATGGATGGCAATGCTATTGCTAACATACATTTAGCATTAGCCGATGAAGTATTATCAAGTGTGGCGGAGAAGAAAACAACTAAGGAGATATGGGAGACTCTAACAAAGCTATACGAGTCCAAGTCTTTGCACAATAAGATTTTCTTAAAGCGGAGACTTTATACCCTTCGAATGGCAGAAACCACATCGGTGACTGACCATATCAACACAATAAGGACTCTATTTTCACAACTCACTACATTGGGTCAGCAAATAGAGGAAAATGAACGTGCAGAGCTTCTACTTCAAAGTCTTCCTGATTCATATGATCAACTTATTATCAACTTGACAAATAATATACTCACAGACTATTTAGTCTTCGATGATGTTGCAGTCGCTATCTTGGAAGAAGAAAATAGGCGCAAAAACAAAGGAGACAGAAACAGTTCAAACCAAGTAAAGGCGTTGTTGGTGTCAAAAGGAAAATCAATGGAGCGTGGCTCCAGTGGGAGTCAAAGGTAGGGGAGGTTCAAATCAAGAAGTAAGAAGACTGTGAAATGCTACAACTGTAGTAGAAAAGGGCACTTGAAAAAGGATTGTTGGTTTAAAAAGGGTATAGAGAATATTATAGAGTCATCAAAACCTCAAGGATGTATTGCAAACACCTCCGAAGATGAAGAGGTTTTATATAGTGAAGCAATAACAATCTCTACAGATAGAGAAGAGCTCACTGAAGTCTAGTTAATGGATTCAGGAACAACATGGCATATGACTCCTAATCGAGATTGGTTCCATACATATAAACCTATCTCTAGAGGCAAAGTGTT
>NW_011501207.1:39499-53155 GCF_000495115.2 Populus euphratica
TCAAGCAACCAAGAAAATTATCTAGAGCTCTTGCATTTCCTTTCCAGAAATAATGAAGCTATTAAAAGAGTTACTTTTAGTGAAGCTCCTAAACATAACAAATTGACTTCTCCATATATTCAAAAAGACATTAGTCAAGCTGCTATAGAGGAGATTATAAATGTGATTATTAAATATCTAGGTGACTCATTATTTTCAATTTTAATTGATGAGTCACATGACATATCAATCAAGGAACAAATAGCAGTTGTTATACGATATGTAGACAGCAATGGATATATAATTGAATGTTTCCTTGGTATTCAACATGTATCAGATACAACTGCTAGTTCACTCAAGGCAGCTATTGAAGCTTTATTTTCTAAACGTGGGCTAAGTATATCAAGATTACGTGGTCAGGGATATGATAGAACTAGTAACACGCGAGGTGAATTCAATGACTTGAAAGCACTTATTCTAAATAATAATCTAAATGCATATTATGTACATTGTTTTGCTCACAAACTTTAATTGACTCTACTGTTACAAAAAAGCATAATGAAGTTGGAGATGTCTTCAATTTTATTTCTAGCATTATAAACATAGTTGGAGCATCATGCAAAAGGATGGAGGTGATTACAGATGTCTTCAATAGTTGGAGCATCATGTCTTCAATATGCTAGAATTATTGAAGGACTTGAAAATGGAGAAATTTCTAGTGGATGAGGCTTGAATCAAGAAACTTATCTTAGAAGGTATAGTGATACTCGTTGGGGCTCCCACTATATTACAATTATTCATCTAATTGTAATGTTTTCATCAATTTTTGATGTGCTTAAGATTATAAGGGAGGATGAGGTGAACTCAAATAGAGAACAGAAGCAGTCGTTTTAACAGATATTATGGAATCATTTAATTTTGTATTCATGCTTCATTGTTTGAGAAGGATACTAGTAGTTACTAATGAGTTCTCACAAGCATTACAAAGAAAAGATCAAAACATAGAAAATGCTATGAGTTTATTGAGAACATCAAAGGAACGATTCAAAATAATGAGAGAGAATGATTGGGAATCTTTACTAGAAGAAGTGTCATCTTTTTTATATTCTAAACATAGATGATGAGTACAAGCTTTGTGGGCGTTCAAGGTGAAAATCTCAAGGGATTACAAACCTACACCATTTCCGTTATAAATTGTTTAACAATATTATTGGCATGCAACTTACCAAGTTGGATGATTATTTTACTGAGACAAATACATAGTTACTTCTTTATATGGTATATTTAAACCTAAGTAACTTTTTTTCTGCTTTCAACAAAGAAAAGCTTCTTCACCTTGCTCTTTTTTATCCTAATGAATTCTCTATAGTGGACCTTATAGTACGTAGTGACCAACTTGATACGTATATTGTTGATCTACATGGTGATGATGAGTTCTCTGGTGTAAAGGTACTGCTAGTCTTGTAGTGAAAATAGTAAAAATAAAGAAGAATTTGATATTTCCATTAGTATATATGCTTATCAAATTGTCATTACTTCTACTAGTTGCAACTGCTATAGTGGAGAGAGTTTTTTCTATTATATATATTGTCAAGAGTAGATTGCGGAATAGGATGGGAGATAAGTGGATGAATGATAGTTTGGTTGTATACATTGAGAAAGATATATTCAATAAGATTGATGATGAAGCTATTATGAAGCGGTTTCAAAATATGAAAACTCAAAGAGAACAATTATAATGTAAGTTTTTTTAGTTTAAAAATATTTTTAAATTAATTTTAATTGATATGAATTAGTATATTTATTTAAATTGATTTTTAATACATATCTATATAATATAATATTTATTAATAATTTATGCTCTCATTGAAAAAACTCTAGCTTCGCTACCATTTACAATTGAGTATGGCTACGATGTATGGCTAAGATCCCTTGGGTTAGTTTTTTTTTTAATGAGGGATTGAACATTCAACTGTGATAATTATTAAATTTGTAAAAGACAATCATTGCGTTGAATCCAAAAGGCAAATTAAAAATGTATTTTACTTAAAAATATTTTAAAACACGGAGAACTATATTTTTAAGTAATTGCATATAACCTAACAAGAACATATGGTTTTCTTGTGGTTCAAGTCAAAGAGTGTGCCTATCGCAACCCTAGATTAACGAGAACTAGTTGTTTATTAATCAAGATTAACAAAGCCCCCGAAGAAACTTTCCTTGCCCGGCCAGCCAAACTTCTTCTTCTTTTTTTTAAAAAAAGTATTATATTAAACCCCATTTATTAGAAAATATATATTAACAAAAATACATAAGCATCCAGGTATTTAAGAGAGGTTAATCGCTGTCCATTAACTCAGGAAAGGGAATATTGTAGTTATTGCTTATTTAAATTTAACAGATTCAGAGGCCATGACAGGGTACCGTTGCCATTGACTAGTCCATTGGCCAATGTACTTGGTATTGACCCCAAAGTCTTCTCACATTCACCTGTTTCTTGATCAATAATTGATATTACATTTAGATTACGATGAGATCAGATTTTCTGCAAGAATTTACTTGAAGCAGAAGGAGAAGGCAATAGACGAGAAAAATCATCTCTTATCATCAACACTATGCAACTTCTTCTTCGTCTTGTTTGCTGATGCAAAACACAAGTCAACTGTTCTTATGATCTGTTGGTAAGTCTTTCTGCTCCATGCTGTCTTCTATATTTAAGATTAATATACGAGTTTGATAAGTTTGATTCATGAACGTATTAATTCTTCCATCTGTAATTCTTTTTGCTCCGCTAGTGACTGTTCTTGCAATGGAAGTAATAGCAAGCTAGCATGGGTAGCAAGTGACGAGTGATCAAATTAAGATAGATCATATCCATCGTTAAGAGTTTGAGGAATTTTCTGATAATACAAGAAAGTCAATTACAGTTTTCTCCTTTTCTTTTTAATTATATTAAATATAACAACAAGCCTTAGATTAAATTTGATCCTATTTCGAAATAGTCCTTGAGATTTAATATATAAAAAAACAAAGAAAGAGAGAGTTATTTGGTGTGTAGTTTTTAGGTATAAAGAAAATTTTAAAAAAAATACTTTTAGATGTGAGTTTTAAAAATATAGATTTAATTAAAACTATTAAAATAGCTCTCTATATTGTCCTCGTTTTTAGAGATTTATTCAATTAAATAAATCATGCTTTCATGGTTAGGTAAGTAATCCTTATTATCCAATTCTATAGGAGTAGTCGTTAATCCTTAAAAGAAATGCTATTATATAGAGCCTATAAATAGGCCTTTTTCTTTATCAATAAAATATTGCTTTTTCACCATTCAAATTCTCCTTTGTTTTTCAACGTAATGATAGTGGTATCAGAGCAAAGTTAATGAGATAAAACAAAAAAGAGAAAGTTTCTAAACAGTAAGTCTTTGAAATAGTCAAAAATAGTTGTAGCTTTTTCTCCTCTTCATCTTTTGCAGCAGTAGCTTTTTCTCCTTTTTCATCTTTTACAGGTAACAATGGCATCAGATTCAAATTTTGTGCAAGCAGTGATCCCACGTTTTGATGGTCACTATGACTATTGGAGTATGCTAATGGAAAACTTCCTTTGATCAAAAGAATATTGTCCAAAATAATCAAAAATAGCTGTAGCTTTTTCTCCTTTTTCATCTTTTACAGGTTACAACGGCATCAGATTCAAATTTTATGCAAGCAGTGATCCCACGTTTTGATGGTCACTATGACTATTAGAGTATGCTAATGAAAAACTTCCTTTGGTCGAAACAATATTGGCCGAATATTGAATCTGGAATTGAAGAACCAGCAACAACTGCAGTCTTAACAGATGCCCAGAAAACAGAGTTGGAAGGGAGAAAGTTTAAAGATTTAAAGGCAAAAAATTACCTTCTTCATGCAATAGATCGTCCCATCTTGGAAACAATTCTTACCAAAGAAACTTCCAAGGATATATGGGACTCCATGAAGAAAAAATATCAAGGCTCTGCTAGAGTAAAGCGTCCACAGCTTTAAGCCTTGAGACGAGATTTTGGGACCTACAAAAGAAAGTTGGAGAATTTGTCACCAACTACTGTGCCAAGACAATGGAGATAAGCAACAAAATGCAACTTCATGGTGAGAAGATGGATGATGGTGTTATTATTGAAAAAATATTGCGTTCTTTGGTACCAAAATTTAATTATGTTGTCTGTTCAATTAAAGAATCAAAAGACATAGATATACTATCTATTGATGAATTGCAGAGCTCCTTGCTAGTCCATAAACAAAAGATTAACTGAAATTCAAATACAAATGAGTAAGCTATAAAGGCTTTTACCTTTACTTAGTTCTCAAATTCTAGAGGAAGAGGTAAAGGTAAAAGTAGAGGTAGAGAAAGAGGAGGTAGAGGCAATAGAGATGACAACAAATAATTTTTTAAGACTGATAATGATCAATATCAAAACAAAGGAAAATGATGGGTTTAACACTTTGGCAAATCTAAGGTAAAGTGCTTTAGATGTCATAAATTTAGACATTATCATTCTGAATATTATGCTAGGCTGCCTAATGATAAAGAAAAGGAAGAGCAATTGCATTTTATTGAAAAAAAGAAAATGAATACTTTGTTAATGGTTGTTGAAGCTACTCAGAAGTTAGAGTTTAATGTTTAGTATATAGATACAAGCTACAATAATCACTTGTGTGGATGTAAGTCTTCTTTTTTCTTATTTAGATGAAGATTTTCATTCTATAATAAGTTTTGGTGATTGTTCCACGGTTAAGGAAAAGGTGATACTGAGATAAGAACCAAGAATGGTTTTATAGAAATAATTTCTGATGTTCTTTATGTTCCTAACTTGAAAAGTAATTTATTGAGTGCTGGTCAGTTACAAGAAAATGATTATGTGATAACTATTCAAAATGGTGTTTCTGAGAATATGATCTTTAAAAAGGAGCAATTTCTATTGTTCAGATGAGTTCAAATAGGTTGTTTCCATTGAAGATAATAACATCTCAACCTTGTTTAATGGCTGAAATAAAAGACCCTTCGTGGCTTTAGCATTTTCGTTATGGCCACTTGAATTTTAGTGGATTAAAGACTATTCAACAAAAAGATATGTTGAGAGGCTTCCTTAAAATTCACATCCCTTCCCAAATTTACAAAGAATGCATTATTAGCAAACAACATCATTCTTAATGGAGAGCAAAACATATGCTAGAGTTGGTACATTCTGACATTTGTGGACTGATAAATCCATCTTTTAATAGAGGTAAAAAATATTTAATTAACTTCATTGATGATTTTACCTGGAAAACTTGGGTTTATTTTTTACAGCAAAAATTAGAAGCTTTTTATGTATTTAAAAGCTTTATGACTCATGTGGAGAATGAAATAGGAATGACTATTAAAACCCTTCAAATAGATCATGGTAGAGAATATTGTTCAACCGCATTTGAAGTTTTTTTGTGCAGATCGTGGCATTCGAAGGGAACTAACAGCTACTTATACAGCAAAAAATAGAACCATCCTTAATATGATGAGAAGCTTGTTCGCAAGAAGGAACATTCCAAAGAATTTTTGGCTAGAGGTAATAAATTAGAGCATCCACATGTTAAATAGAAGTCCTACCTTTTTTGTTCAAAATAGGACACCTGAGGAAGCTTGGAGTGGGTGGAAACCAGCTGTAGATCACTTTAGAATTTTTGGTTGCATAGCTCATGCACATGTCCCAAATGAGAAAATAAAGAAGCTTGATGATAAGGGTGAAAAATGTGTCTTTCTTGGCATAAGTAAATGTTCCAAGGCTTATAAATTGTTCAATCCACTCACAAAAAGGATTGTGACCAGTCGAGATATTGTCTTTAAGGAGGAAAACACTTGGGATTGGAATAGGCAGCAACCTACGCAAGTTGTTTTTGACAGTGATTATGAAAGTGAGCCAACTCCAGTACCTATTATGCCTAACAATTCATCAGAAGTAACCCCAACAGTTGTAGAAATTTTGCCAATAACACCAACTCGATCTCTTCCCACCCCAACAGTTGCTGACATTCTACCAATAGCAATAGAAGCTATTATTGCAACAACTCCATCTCATCCTCATATTCGAAAAAGGCCTGCATGGATGGAAGACTATATAGTAACTGGAATTGAAGATCCAATCACTCATTTTGCTTTATTTTCAAATTGTGATCCTACAACTTTTAAAAGTGTTGTTAAAGAAGAAAAATAAAGAAAGGTGATGGATGATGAAATTGATGCCACTGAAAAAAATAACACTTAGGAGCTAACTAATTTTCCAAAAGGGCACAAAACCATTGGTGTCAAATGAGCTTTTAAAACCAAACTAACATAAAAAGGTGAAGTTGATAAGTATAAGGCAAGTTTAGTAGTCCAGGGATATAAGCAACAATATGGAATTGATTATACAAAAGTTTTTGCTCCTGTTGCAAGACATGATACAATCAGATTGGTGATTGCATTAGCAGCATAAAACTTGTGGCCTATTTTCTAGTTGGATGTCAAATTGACATTCTTGCATGGAAAGAAAGCTCTTTATGGGTTAATACAAGCTCAACAAGCTTGGTATAGTGGCATTGAGACTTATTTTTTTAAAGAAGGCTTTCACAAATGTCCATATGAGCACACACTATTTGTTAAAATTGGAGATAAGAGGAAACTTCTCATTGTTTGCTTATATATAGATGATCTTATATTTACTGGAAATGATGTTGTCATGTTTAAGGTATTCAAAAAAATCTATGATGATTGAATTCGAAATGTTTGATCTTGATATGATGCATTACTTTCTTGGCATAGAAGGAATGCAATCTGCTAATGGGATTTTTATTTCTCAAAAGAAGTATGTGCAAGATATTTTGGACAGGTTTCAGATGAAGGATTGCAATCATGTTAGCACTCCAACTAAATTTGGCTTAAAGATCATGAAGGGAAGAAGGTGGATAACACACTTTACAAGCAAATTATTGGCAGTTTGATGTATTTAACTGCAATAAGACCAAAATAAATATGGAGAATAATTAGTAGGTATATGGAGAATCCAACATAAATGCATTTGTTAGCAACTAAGAGGATCCTTCGTTACTTGCAAGGAACTAAAGATTTTGGGTTCTTTTATAAGAAGGGTGAAAAGTTAGAGTTGTTTGGGTTTACTGACAACAATTATTTAGGAGATCAAGATGATAGAAAAAAGCACTTTAGGTTATGTTATTATGTTAGGCACAAGTGCTGTTTCATGGAATTCTAAAAAGCAATAAATTATTACTTTATCAACTACAGAAGCAGAATTTATAGCTACCACAGCATGTGCTTGTCAAGCTATTTGGCTAAGAAGAATCTTTGAAGAACTATAGTTACAGCTAATACTATGTTTGTGATTTTATAGCTAAGTAAGTGGTTCTTGTTGTCCTATTCTATGGTTGTCCTATTCTACGGGAGTAGTCGCTAATACTAAGAAAGAATGATGTTATGTAAAGTCTATAAATAGGCCCTTTTCTATCAATAAAATATTGCTTTTCAACCATTCAAATTGCTGTTTCTCTTTTGTTTTTTAACGTAGTAACAAAAACTACTATAAAATAGATTTTTATAGGTAAACATACAAGTATCTATGAATAAAAAATTAATTAATTTATAAAACCAAGATTTGAAATATAATGATATTTAGAAACAATTTTTATTAACTATATAAATAAATTTTTCTTTATAATTAGATAAAAAAATAAATAATTATCTGTCATTAATCTGCCTATCACAAGCGGCGGATTAATGACAGATAATTATTTATTAATCAAGATTAGGAAATCCCTCAAAGAATCTTCCCTTTCTTTCTTTTTTTAAGTACAAAAGGTATTATATTAAAACCCTTTTAATTAATTAAGGATTGTGGAGAACTATATTTTTAATTAAGCAGTTGCATAACCTAACAAGAAAGTATGGTTTTCTTGTGGTGCAAGCCAAAGAGTGTGCCTATCACAACGACAAATTAACGAGAGATAGTTATTTAATAATCAAGATTAACAAAGCCCCCGAAGATTCTTCCCTTCCCAGCCAGCCAAACTTGTTTTTCTTCTCTTTTTTTTTTTATAAAAAAAAGAAGCATTATATTATATTAAACTCCTTTTAATGTGTTGACTTTTAGCTGATGCAAAGCAGACTTGACTTTATTATTCTTATGTTTCGAGGTCAAATTAATATAGTATATCCTGCTTATACTTTCCAGCAAATCAAAGTTATGTTTCAATCATTTAGGTGATTTTAAAATAGTAAAAACTTGAGATTAAAAAGTTTGTTTCTTTGTAATTTTAAATTTGAGTTCTTAATTATTTATATAATGATGGCTATTAAAATCTTACATAGTCATTAATTCTAGAGCTCATGAAACTAATTGTGGTACACGCAAGCTGATCCAAACATCTAAATTAATTTTTTTTAAAAAAAAATACATCCCAACCTTCCACCAAAACAGAGAGAGCTTGTGGCTTGGAAGATCACCCATCCCCCTCCATCTGCCCCTCCGCCACATTAATCGCATTGAGATCTCGGAGCCGGCCCACCTCGTTGTGGATCCCAGATGATAAGTTTATTTTTAAAAAATTAATACGACTTTACCATCAACATCAAATATAAGTGCAAGTGGGCACCTAGTTTCTTCTTCTTGTTTTTTTTTCCCCTTCTGGTATTCACTGACAAATCATGATCACGAAGATTTAAGGTTTGATAAATTGGCTGATTGTAGTTATAAAATTAAAAGCGAAATTCGTCTGATATTAATTGTCAAAAAAAAGAAAGATCTGTGGTTAATGCTTATGACTGGGTAGGTTTATATTCGACAATTCTTCTGTTGGAAAATTATCGCATGGTGACAAGATTACACGCTCGAGGGAACCCATTTTGGGAAATGCAGATTTAATTATCACCATTAAAGAAGGTAGTGATTGCACTGAACCTCAATTGCCTTGTGTAAGCTCTGGATCTATTGACCGGAGAGGATTTTGTACTCAGGAAGTATTTGTTCAATGAATTTTTCCAATCACCGAAGGAGTGAAATTGTTTTAAATATACTAAATTGATGAGGAAAATGCTCTGAAATTCGTTTAGAAATAGATTTAGAATCTAATTCGAAAATGCCACTATTCTACAGAATATGATGAGTACCATTCGAAAATTCTTCTGACAAATATCTTGAAATAAATAACTTTTTTTCTTTAAAAACAAATAATAAAATATTCCATAGGTTTCAGATTAGCGCCGTAAGATATGATCCTTCCAATTATATCAAGGCTGAAGAAATTGGAGCTCTTCACCTACCTCAATTGATATATATATATATACTGGTATTTAAGAGAGGTAAATCGCTGCCCGTTGACTCAGGAAAGGGAATATTGTAATTATTGCTTATTTAAATTTAACAGATTCATAGGCCATGTCAGGGTACCGTTGCCATTGACAAGTCCATTGGCCAATACATTCGGTATTCACCACAAAGTCTTCTCTCATTCACCTGTTTCTTATCAATAATTGGTATTACATTTAGAGTACGATGAGATCGGTTTGTCTGTAAGGATTTACTTGAAGGCAATAGACAAGAAAAATTGTCTTTTATCATCAACATTACGCAGCTTCTTCTTCGTCTTGTTTGCTGATGCAAAACACAAGTCAACTGTTCTTATGATCAATTGGTAAGTCGTTTTGGATCACGCTTCTTCTTTGTTTAAGATTATATGTACGAGTTTGATAAGTTTGTTTCATGAACATATTAATTCTTTTTGCTCAACTAGTGTTGGTTCTTGTACTTTTAGACTTCAATTTCTCTTAATGAATGTTCAGCTGTACATTGAAGTGGGTGCTCTTTGTATGTCTTTACGAGAAAAAGGAGAGCACTTGTTGATTTCGATTCCTTGTGATTGAGGAAGACACGATCTTGTAACTGTCTGATATGGCATCTTCATCTGCTGTTGCTCATAAATGGAAGTATGATGTGTTCCTTAGTTTTAGAGGCAAGGATACGCGCAATAATTTTACCAGCCATCTCTATGATGCTTTGTGTCGTAAGAAAATCAAGACCTTCATTGATGATGGGCTTGAAAGAGGAGAAGAAATTACGGGTGCACTTTTGAGAACAATTGAAGAATCGAGAATTTCAGTGATAATATTCTCAAGAAACTATGCATCTTCTCCATGGTGTGTGGATGAACTAGTGAAGATACTTGAATGCAAGAAGGCATATGGGCAGATTGTTTTACCAGTTTTCTATCATGTGGACCCGTCTGATGTTGATGAACAAACAGGGAGTCTTGGGGATGCGTTTGCTGAGCTTGAAAGAAATTTTAAGCAGAAGATGGACAAGGTTCCAAGGTGGAGAGCTGACTTAACAAGTGCTGCCAATATATCCGGATGGGATTCACAAATTATTAGGTGAACCATTCTCTTTTCTTTTGCCTCTACTTTTCAACTGTTTCTTGGGGACATTTAAATTTATGTAATGGCATCCTAACCCTTTTGCAACTTGTTGCTGATGAGTGACAGAGTAATGATCAATTTCCAATTCTGAGTACATAAATATAGTCAGAATTTATTTTCAGTTTGTTGAAGACTGACGTGCTATCATGTGAAGATCACGGTGTCTTCGATTTTACAATTTCACTTCCAATTCAATCCTGCAATCACTCTTCAAATGAGGGTCCTAATTAAGTGGCCAGGCCAATTGAGCTCTTGAACAGGAGCTTTCTCTAAAATGTATTTCAGACAATTTATTCAATTGGTTAGAAGTCGTGTGTTTAGTATGTGATCTTTTTAACTATTTTTTTTTTCAAGTTCAAGGAGTTTTTATCACTCAGGGTTACCTCTACTTTCCCATCGGAAATTACAATGGTAAATCTTGAAGTTGACAATCATATTTTTGGATTCAGAAGCATATGTTTTGAGATTTATAATTTGTTATGTGACTTCTAAATGTTACCAAATGAGCATAAAGTATTGTTGTGTATTGTCCCACACCATGTGATAGTGGGACCACCACATTTAATGAGAAGAGAGGCAGCTGACCACTTTAAAATTAAGTGGTTCGGGTACTGTAGCACAAGATTTGAAAAGAGAAGAGAGGAGAAGAAAATCAAGAGAGAAAAAGAGAAGAAAAGGCAGTACTATTTGATATATCTGTTCGTCCTCCATGTTGGCAGGCCTGAGTCGAGACTCGTGGATCAAATTGTGCAACATATTTTGAAGAAATTGAATTATGCATCCTCAAGTGATTTGAAGGGCCTGGTCGGAATGGATTCACGCATGAAGCAAATCGAAGCCTTATTATGTACACAGTTACCAGAGGTGTGTGTTGTAGGAATATGGGGCATGGGTGGTATTGGTAAGACAACCATTGCTGGAGAGATTTTCAACAAGATCGCAAGGGAATATGAAGGTCACTATTTTCTTGCAAATGTGAGGGAGGAATCAGAAAAGAATGGAGGATTATTTCGTATGCGAGATGAACTTTTCTCTAAAATAACAGAGGAAGAAAATCTACATATTCGCACTCCACGTATTGGACTCCCTTTCATTAAAGACAGGATCTGCCGTAAAAAGATTCTGATTGTTTTCGATGATGTGAATGATGTAGATCAAATTGAAATGTTACTTGGAGGATGTGAGTCGTTTGGTCCAGGAAGTAGAATTATCCTAACATCTAGAGATAAACAGGTCCTTAAGAAATATTCAGACAAAATATTTGAGGTTGGGGGACTGAATTACCAGGAAGCTCTTCATCTCTTTAGTTTGCATGCATTTAAGGATAATCATCCCCCATACAATTATATGGAGCTGTCTGTGAGGGCACTAAATTACGCTAAAGGTAATCCATTAGCTCTTAAAGTCTTAGGTTCCTTTCTACTTGGCAGAACGAGAGAAGTATGGGGAAGTGCATTGAACAAGGTTGAAAAACTTCCTCAGAAAGAAGTTGATATTGTGTTGAGAATAAGTTTTGATGCACTTGATAGAGAAGAGAAGAGTATATTTCTCGATATTGCATGTTTTTTTAAAGGGCAGAACATTGATTTTACAAAGAGAATACTAGATGGCTGTGGCTTTTCAGCTGATATAGGAATTAGTGTTCTTGTCGATAAGTGTCTCGTTACTATTTCTGGAAACAAGATAGGGATGCATGATTTGTTGCAGCATATGGCCCATGAAATTGTCAGCATGGAATCAGTCAATGACCCAGGAAAACGCAGTAGATTGTGGCATTTTGATGATGTGTATGATGTGCTGACCAGAAATCTGGTGAGAGTTTCATGCATAAGTTTCTCCCCTCCTTTTATGCATTTCTTTAATTTATCTCACTGTTCATGATTTCCCTTTGCTGTGATGTTTCAGGGAACTAAAAACGTTGAAGGGATATCCGTAGACTTGGATAGTTCTAAAAGGATAATGAAGGTGAGTTCCAGAGCGTTTGCGAGGATGTATAATCTTAGATTGCTCAAAGTTTATAATTCAGGATTCGGAAATAATAGTGAAGTGCTCCTTCCTCATGGCCTGGATTCTATTTCCAATGAGTTGAGGTATCTCCGCTGGGATGGATACCCTTTGAGATCTTTGCCGTTCAATTTTATTCCGCAGAACCTTGTTGAAATTAATATATCTTCAAGCAAGGTTGAACAACTTTGGCAAGGAAACCAGGTATTTCGCCACCTACAAATAAGCATACATTTATTTCTTTCACGTAAAAGTAATTATTAGAGATATAGATACTAATATGTTTGTCGACAACTACAAATAAGCATACATTATTAGAGATATAGATACTAATATGTTTGACGATTATTTCTGTCAGAATCTTGTGAATCTAAAAGAGGTCAACCTCAGCAATTGTAAGCATCTAACAGAAATCCCAGACCTCTCACAGGCTGCAAATCTCGAGAGTTTGAATCTTCAATCCTGTACAAGTTTGACAGAAGTTCCTCAATCTATCCAATATCTAGACAAACTCTCCGATTTCAATCTGAGATCCTGTACAAGCCTTATAAGCCTGCCAAGTAGTATTAATTTGAAATCACTCAAGACTCTTAACCTCTCAGGCTGCTTAAATCTTAAGAATTATCCAGAGATCGCGGAGAATGTGCAGTACTTAAATTTAAATGAGACTTCAGTTCCAGAACTTCCCCGATCAATTGAGCATCTTAGTAGACTTGTTGCATTGAATTTGAGGGATTGTAAGCAACTTGGGAATCTTCCGGAGGATGTATGTTCGTTGAAGTCACTTGAAATTGCTGATCTGTCAGGCTGCTCAAATATCACCATGTTTCCAGCTTTTCCAGGGAAAGTCAGATATATTTACTTGAGTGGAACTGCAATAGAAGAAGTTCCGTCTTCAATCGATCGCCTTTCAAGACTCTTTTCTTTGGATCTAATGGGTTGCAAAAGGCTCAAGAATCTTCCATGTACTTTTTCTAGGTTGGCATCTCTTGAAAAACTCAGTCTCTCTGGGTGCTCAATCATCACGGAGTTTCCAGAGCTTCCAGTGACTATTAAGGAGTTGTATCTGGATGGGACAGCAATACGAGAGATTCCTTCATCAGTTGAGCATTTGTCCAACCTTGTTGAATTGAGTCTGCAAAACTGTACAAGATTTGAGATTCTACCTGGTAGTATTTTTAACTTGGTTTCACTGAA
>NW_011501218.1:0-10081 GCF_000495115.2 Populus euphratica
TGTTTATAATTTATACAATTAACCTCCCGATGGCTTGACCCTAATCTTGCCGGGATATTTATTACTTCAACACTCTTACACTTGGGAGAAGACATCAATCTTTTGGTCGTGTCAATTACACTACCCAAAAAAACTACATATTATGACAATCTTAAGAGTCTCTTAAGGGGTCACTCGTGCCATTGCAATATATATGTATAGAGCTAATACTCTGAACATCCTTCCCCTAGCTATCATGAGATAGACACTAATTACCGTAATCATCGTTCCATGCTAAACACTTCAGGCTCTCAAGAGCCTAACAAATAAAGGGGATATTCCTTCTCCAAACAAGTATTGAACACTCAACTCCTTAAAGACTATATTTTCAAAAAAATGAGTCTAAACACCTATAATGGCTTGATCGACTCGAGTGAGTATGTATAAAATGACTCAATGTGGATAATCTTATCATAATGTTTTTAAGGGTTTGTGCATGGTTAGAACAATAATTTTAAGCAAAACACCATCAAAAGTGATTATTACTTAAAAGTGTATTTTTATCAAAGTTTTATATTATCATTTTGCACTTAAAGTATTAATAACTTGTTAACTAAAGCATGTTTTATACTAACATATCTAATAATATAAGATACCTTTAATTTATGGTAAATGTTCATTTTAAATGCAAGCCTATCACATAAATGAAAGGATTGATTGATGAATTTAAGAACTGAAATTGAAAGGATGAAGAGATGACCAAACTTAGAAAAGAGATGTTGGTGCAGTTTAAACCAGAATACTATTCGGTAATTGAGTGATATCTAGAGCTGTAGATCTCAGATTTAGGTCTATTTTATATGAATGGAAAGTTAAGACATAGGCCTATAACTTTCATTTTCAAGATTTAAAAAGACCATTTTCAAGTCCAAATTGTAGCAACAATAAAAAAGTCAGAATCTGTCCTACAGCCTGTGCACTGTTCAGTGTATTTTTTGTTAAGACATACTATTATTTAATTTCTTTCAAAATGTGTGAACCCATAGAACGGTTTTCATACACACCTTGATTATATGATGTCCTTGTTACAGAACATGGATACAAGAATTGTAAATAATATAAACATTGTCACACCGGACATTGCGGCGACTGATTAAAAATTAATCACAAGTGGAAAAAGAACAAATATCTGACATCTTGTTCTTTTAGTGGAACAAGTCTTGTTTAAGGAGTCGCCACCTAGTATTATGGTCACTAGGAATCCTAATTAATCAACAGAGATTCTATGACACGGGATTGGTTACGTAAAAGAAAAGATGTTATCACCCCTTAACCTTCCTATTTAAGGCAGATTGCATTGTTAGTTTTGTCCAAAATTACTGAAGGTTTGTTTGTATTATGTTCTTATGGTCATCCTAAAATATTCCTAAATATTCCTGACACTATCGTTAGTGAATACCTATGAATATTTCTAACTCTAGCATTGATAAAAATTGTGCAATCTACAAAATACGGTATAATTTCTGACCCTGATACCAATAAATAAATCTACAAAAATCTTAATAAAAACTATTTTTTTATTATATTTTAGTATATTTATTTTAGATGGGTCTGACCCAGCTTGCATGGCTGGGTAGACCTAGCCTCCGTAGTCTAGTCACTGGCCGAAGCCAGTGACCCGATGATACAATTCACTTGCTACAGTAGCATAGCAAGTGAATTATAATTCACAGCTGCTAACGTGAATTGTAACACAGGAGGGTCAGCGACTCACTGGCATTGGCGATGGCTGGAGCCACGGCCGGAAGAGAAAAGAGAAAGCTGACCACGGTGGAGCCGGATCTTCTCCTGATCGAGGAACTAGTGGACGCTGGCATGAAGAGCACGGTGGGGAGAGAGGAATGCCTGTTGGAGCTTGTAGTCTGCTGCTGTTCACAGCTGGTGCAAGGGCTGGCGAGAAGTGTTTTACAGGAGTTGCTGCTGTCGCTGGTTGAAAGCTGGTGCTCGGCTGAAGCGGGGAACTTAACCTACCCGCTGCTGAGAAGTTGATCCTGCAGCTGTCGATGGTTGGAGAAGAAAGTGTCATTTTTTTCTGGCAGGAAGATCTTCCGCCACTGTTGCTATGTTGCTGAAGATAGCATTGCTGCTGCTGGGAAGGGAAGATTGCTGCTGATTTCGACTGGGACGATGAAAACTCCGTTGTTGCCGTTACATGGAAGTGACCACGCACTATTGCTGCTACCGAGGGGTGGTGCAACCGGAGACGCGGATGATGGCGATGGAGATGTGATGCTGCTGGATGAACAGACAATATTCCCCCTGTTTCTTCTTATCTTCACTTGTTCTGGTCATTCTGTTTTCTTAGTCTCCGGTGTTGGCTTCGTTACCCTGGTCTCCTGCTTCGTGTCCCTGAGTTCGTAGCCATTTGTTGGTCCCGGGTTCTTCCTTTCCATGAGCATGTGCAGGAGAGAGCTTGACAGGCTTGTCAGTAAACTTGTCCAAAAGACCATTCAGATAGCATCCTTTGAAACTAAACTTTCTGAACGTTATCTTCTTTGGCAGCCTGGAGGTGAGGGGGTCGGAGTCTGTTGAGGGAAATCTGAGGGTGAAGGCTGAAGGTCATTGATGTTCATTCGGTTTAGAGTGGAGGCCAAGGCTGGTGTTATGGAGGTCTTGGTCTCAAGCTAGAGAGGAAAAGAAAAGCCACGGAGGGCTCGCTCTTTTTTGGCGACTAGGGAAGAAGAGAAGGAAAGAAGACGGGGAAGGGGGCAAGGTGGCTTGTCTAGGATTCCGCCACATCCCTAATTGTTTTTTGTAAGTATCCTTTTTTATTTATTTTTTTATAAGGATTTTGGTAATGCCTTTTCCTGAGGTCCTTTTTTTCTTAAGATTTCTTTCTAATTGTCATCTCTTTCTCTTTTTCTTCATACACTAATGTCAGTATTTATAATACAAGAGTATCATTACTTATGAGAAGTAAAGTTTCAATCAAACTCATTTTTTTTTTAAAGTTCAAATTAGAATCAAATTTGAAAGCAGACAACTATCATTATCTTAGTTCAAATTAGAATCAAATTTAAAAGCAGACAACTATCATTATCTTAAAGGTAAAGATTATCTTGAAAAAAATAAGGATTATATTCAAGGTAAGATTTATCTTGAGGATAAGGATAGAATGACAAAAGCACATTGTAGTTCTTAATTTTCACTCAAGTTGACAAATCACACTTTTCATCAAAATAAATATCTGATTTTTTAATTTTACATCTTAACCCTGTAAAATTAAATTAAAAAACTAGTGGGCCAAAATTGGGTTATAAAAAATATAATAATAACTATTAGAAGGACATTATCGTTACTTTCCATTATCAATTGAAGGTGAGTACATTCTTTCATTCACTTCTCATATACAGTGTACAATCCTCATTATTTCACTAGATGTATTATCCTCATTCATATGCTCTAACCTTTCTATAAGAGTGGTGGGCCAAAGTTTAATCTTTCGATTGTGGTTAATTATTCACCTTAACCCAATCATCCACCTTAGATGCTTTTAATTGTAGCTAATTGCAATATCTAAACTTGGTCATCCATCTCAAATGCTATTAACCAAAACTAACCATGAAAATCAAAATTTTCATCTGTTACGAATAACATTAGCCGAAGCCAATCGTCATAATCAACTTGGCCATTCATCTAGGATGCCATTTACCAAAACTAATCATCAACCATAACTCAATCATCTATATTGGATGCCATTAGCCAAAGCTAATCATTAAACGTAATTCGATCATCCATCTTAGATGCTATTAGCTAAAGCTAATCAACGATCACAACTTGATCATTCATCTTAAATGCCATTAGTCGAGGCTAACCATCAATCACAACCCAATCATCCATCTTGGATGCCATTAATCAAAGCTAATCATCAATCACAACCTGATCATCCATCTTGGATGTCATTACCTGAAGCTAATCATTAAGCATAACCTGATCATCCATTGTTATTACCCATTTTTTTAGGCCTAGCCTAAAAAAGAAGGGCAAAGGCATGGCTGGACCTAAAGAGAAGAGGGGTATTGGCTGGCCCTAAAAAGGGGCCAAGCCATGGTAGGACCTAAAGAGAAGAGGGTTCCTGATTGGCCCTTAAAGAGGTTAAGCTAAGACTAAACTCAAAGAGAAGAGGGGTCTTAGCCGACCCCAAATGCAACTGGGTCATGACTTGACCCAAGGAAAAATAGGTCCTGCAACCCTAAAGAAGTGGGTCTCAGCCGACCTCAAAGGCATCTGGCCAAGGCTAGACCCAAAGAGAAATGGATCCTGCCAGCCTTAAAGAAGTGGGTCTCGACTAGCCTCAAAGGCAAGTAGGCCAAGGCTCGACCCAAGGACAAATAGGTCCTACCACCCTCATAGAAGTAGGTCTCAGTCGGCAAGGTAATTAGGCCAAAGGTAGACCAAGGGCAAATGGGTCCTACCGGCCTTAAAGAAATAGGTCTTGGTCAACCTTAAAGGCAATTTGAGGGTCTTCGACTAAACCCAAACTACCACCTACTAGAAGGAGAAGGACCAAGTCATAGCCTATAAGAAAATAGGTCAAGACCAACATACCCCTATAGGAAACGGGTCAAGGGTAACCTAAACCTAGGTAATTAATTACATTGCATGCAAAACAAATGAATGTTCTACACGCAACAAACCTAGCAAACCATTCCTACCAGTTCTTCATTTTTGGGTCAATGGCAACAATTTTGAACACCAGCTGTGGAAGAACGCATAGGGGAGCCACACCATCATTTAATGGCTGGGATTCTACACTTGAAGAATAAATACTGAGACCATAGAATCAATCAAAATATTTTGTTTTCCTAATTTGCTTTATTTGATTGCATGTCACCAGAGATTGTATCCCAGATTAATGTATTTTGTTTCCTAAATAAAATTGCGTAGAGATTATATAAGCCTCCAAGATTGACCTAAAAAAAACAAAAAGAGGAAAAAAGGAGAGAATAAAAGAAAGGAGAGAAGAGAATGAAGGAGGAGAGAAAAATTAACACAGAAAGTTAGAGGGAGAAAATAGAGGAAAACCAATAAAGAGAGAAAGGACGAAGACACATAAATAAACTCAAGAGACAAACACCATCAGAGCAATAAAGGGGAAGAACTAAATAGATGAAAGCACTCACAAATCAACCA
Organism: Populus euphratica; assembly: GCF_000495115.2. Lineage (NCBI taxonomy): Eukaryota > Viridiplantae > Streptophyta > Magnoliopsida > Malpighiales > Salicaceae > Populus > Populus euphratica. The sequence goes on from NW_011501218.1 coordinate 5,173, forward strand.
GTATGCCTTGACATCGCCTTCATCCTCTCGTTTATGTCTCCAGGTTTGTTCTCCTTGTCTTTGTGCATGCATTTTTCTTTGTGTTTTTATTGTTCAAGTGAATTATAATTCACTTGAACAATAACCAAGTAGTTATAAGTGGGGAAAACTGCGTGTCTCTTGTTTGCCCAACCGGGACCCAACTCGACCTACTAGGTCCAACCCAACCACATGGGCCAAGCTAGACCCAGCCTAAAGGAGTGAGACTTTTTTGTTCATGTATTTATTTTATGATTTTTTTAAATTATAAAAATAAAAATATGGTATTAAAATACCTATTGTAAAAAAAAAAAAAAGTTTTGTTTTCATGCATATGGCCAATACCTTAATATATTTTGAGCATTCCTCTTTCAAAAAAAAAAATATTCAAAGTTTATAAGAAAAAGTGTTTTAGCATGGGTTTCTTAAACACACACAAAAAAAAAAATCTTGTTTTTTGGGTTTTATAACATGTTTATAAATTCTAAAAGGTGTTGGCTATTATTCCAAAAATTTAAAAAAAAATAGAAAATTCAACTTTATTCACCATTAATATTTGAATAAAGAAATCCCAAAGGGATTAACATCCAAAATATTATTAGGAATAACTTGTTATTATTCACTGTTAATGTTTGGTTAAAAAAAAGAACCAAGTGGTTAATATCCAAAAACACTTTTATATGAATAATAAGTCATTATCCCTTAATAATATAAGGGTAAAAAAACTTATGAAAGGTAAATGTCTGTAATATTGTTAAAAGTAATCCAATTTGTTCATTTTTAACATTGGGTAGGTCTATACCCAAAATGTTATTTAGAATAATTTAATTGCAGATCCTTGAAAGAGGCCTTAATTATAATTGTGGACATTTTAGATTTGATTCCATGGTTTATAAGTCATAAAAGTATGAAATATTAAGGCAAAAATAGGCTTTTAAATCACCTTGAATTTCCTTAGATTTCTAACTTAGTTTTTTGTTTTTTTTTTCTCTTTTCCTTTTAATTTACGACATAAACACTTGAAATATGAAGGAAAAAATGAGCTTTTAAGTACATTAAATCTCTTTAGATTTTTATCTTATATGTCTCTTAATTCATAGGTTGTAATTTTAGTTCAAGTCAAACACAGATTTCAAGAGATCTGCATTAGTTCTCCTTGGCACTCTATAAACATATCTAAAGGTCTGATTTATATTGGCCCAAGGTTCTTTCTTTTAGATTTTAAACCTACGTTTGTTCATCATAGAAAATTTATCCTAGGAAAACTAATAGGATTAGAAAAAAAATCGACACCATAGCAATTATAAACCAAACATCAAACTGCTTATCTTAAGTAGGGCATCTTAAGGGTGCTAAAACGTTCCCTTTACGCAACCAGTCCCTTGCCTTGGAATCTCTGAAGACCAGTTAGGGTTTCTAATTACCAATATATTAGATGGCGACTTCTTTTTTCATAAAACAAAGACCCCAAAATCAATCCCCCACTCTTGGAAGGGTCATCGCATTGTCAAGCTCTCGAGTGGGTGTGACATCCATCTCGGATGCCATTATCTTAAGCTAATCAATAATCATAACCCGATCATTTATTTTGAATGGAATTAGCTGAAGCTATTCAACGATCACAACTCGACCATCCATCTCGGATGTCATTAGCCGTAGTGAATTAGCATTCCATAATTGGCTTGACATTCATCAGTAGCCCATTTTTATAACAGCTCAATTAACAATTCCGGTTTTATATTGGCACTCTATATGTCTCTTCATCATAGCCCATTTTTATAACAGCTCAATTAACATCTCATAGTCGGTTTAACATTCATTATAACACAATGATATATCCTCCTCAAACAAGTCGTTTAAGAACATTAATATTTTCATCATTTTTTCAACATTCATCAAGAAATCGATCAACATTTCATTGTCGTTTCAACATTCATCAAGAATTCAATCAAACATATCATCATCGTCTCATCATTCATCAAGGATTCAATAATATTCATAAGTAAATAATTTCAAAACATTAACATCATACTAGAAAAAGGTGGAAATCACCTCCTGTTCCATCCATGCGATGTCATTGTCCTAATGAAGGTTGTTGCTACCCAATTCTTAACCCATGTTTTTGATAAATTTTAGAACAAACCAAAAATAGCAAAAAAAATGAAAACAAAAAAATGCATTTTTGATATATTTGCATCGTTGTTAGCATTTTCAACGTCATCTTAGAAGAATTTAAACTTTTAAAGGTATTTGAAACACGTTCAACTTTTAATGCGTTAATTTTACAATCACTAATTTCTCTTGTTGAGTTGATGTTGATATTGCTTGCTTTCAAAAATACAAAAAAAAATCAAAAAATCAAAATTTACAAAAAAAAAAGAAAAAAAAAGAAAAGGAAAAGTTGAGGGACTAGTATGAAAACCTAGCAATACTTCTCCTATAAATACCATGCTACAGTGAAAAAATAAGAGGGGTGAGAAAAATTTAGAGACATGGGGGGGAGAAAATTTTTATGAGGGGGAAGGGCTGCCAAAAAACAAAACCCTAAACCTAAATATTTTCTCTTCTTTGCAAGCCAGCAGCCCCTCCCTTTGAGAAAGGAGAGCCGGCCATCACTTTCCCAACAAAATAGAACCCCTTCCTTTATCAAAAACTAGAGCCCTTATTTTCTTCAAGGGACGGGCCGCTCACTTCCCCTTTGCTAAAAACGAGCCATCACCTTTCCCCCTTTTATCTTTGAAAGGCAAACCAGAGAACACCAACAAGCTGCACACTGCCCCTCAACCAAAGGAAAAAACCTAACCAAAATTTATCTACAAGCAAGTCGCTACCCCACCCCTTTCCAGCTTTTAGTTTTTTTTTGTCTTAGAACCAATAAAAAGCTTGGCTGGCAATCTTCCCTAAAACAGGAGAGAAACCCCACACAAATACACTTCTTGGTCTCTGTCATTTTTGGCACCTTCCCCCCAAAACCATTCCTAGAGAAACTAACTCCCTGCAGTGGCCCCTTTCCTTTGAAACAAAAGAAAAAAATCTAACCTAAACTAAAATACACAGAAGCCACCGCTCACTACCCCTCTACGAAAAAACCAAGCCAACCAGAGACCTGGTCACCATCTCCCTCTCTCAGTCATCAACAGACAGCCCCCATTTCCATCTTCTCTAAAAACTAGAGCATCTAGCTGCTCACCCTTCTTCCCCATAAAAGGAAGAGGTTGCCGCTCCACCCTTTATCAAAAACAGTGAACCCTCTCTCCCAAAATCAGAGGTGACGACCAATCTTTCCTCCCTCTCTTTCGACCACTTCATTTTCACCTCTTCAACTGGCCATAACTTCCTTCAAGCCCCGAACCCAACATTTTCCTTCTACTCCATTTTCCTTCCCCCCCCAACCCCGGCCAGCAGACCCTGCCATTGGGATTTTTGGCTCCCAGAACCAGAAGCCACAGAGGGGTCTCTTGTTCCCTGTTGAAGTTGTTGATCCTAGACTGAACACAGTGGCAGCTTTCATCGTATTCTTCAGCTACGGTGTCTCCGCCTCAACACCGCCAGCAACTTATAGACACCTTTGCCTAAACCAGCCACCCAAAGCAGCCATCCTCATCGGGGATCCACCAAGCCATGACCCTTCACCTCTCTGTAACAGACTTTGGCCTAACATAGCAGCCTCAACCCTCACCCCAGAGCCATCAGCCACCAGAATAAGGAAGTCCGGAAAACAAATCCAAAAAAACCAAATCTGAAAAAAGGAAGGAGGGAGAAGAAAATCTAAAAAAGAGAGAGAACTAGAAACTTTGCTTGTGTTTTTCTTGTTTTGCAGGTCACCGTCGGCGAGAAAAGAAAGAAAGGAGGAGGTTGTACAGACCCTCCTGTTTGTTTGGACTTCTAGCAACAGCGTGTGAACCCACGTGCTGCTAGTGGCAGTGGCACGTGGAGAAGACGTGCCACCACTGCTCAAGCAACCCAAAGGCTTCACAGCATTGTTCCTGTGACTTGGGGCTTCCAGAATTGTTCATGATTTTAGTTTATTTTTCTAAATTTAAATTGTTTAATGTGTTATTTGGATTGTTTTGAACATTGATTATTTTGTGATATTTAGTTATAGGGGTGTGACACGACTAAAAGATTGATGTGTGAGTATATCACAGTAAACAAATAGTGATACATGTGTGTTTGTAATTTTTTGTATGTTATTGAATTATAAAATCAAAAACATAAAAAAAAGAATTAAGTGATAAATTTGAATATGGTTAAATATTTCGAGGATAAATAAAATCATGTTGTCATTTTCATGATAATGTAGAACATGTTTTTACATATATTCTAGAATTTAATAATTGATTTATTAAAACCTTAGAATTTAACTAATATTTTAAATCACGAAGCAGCTTATCTTAGGTAGGATGCGTTAGGGGTGCTAATACCTCCTTAGCCACAATCAGTTCCTTATCCTTGAATTTCTAACAAGACTAGTATATCTGAGTTTTCTAATAACCCTTAATCAAATACTAGGTGGCGACTCCTAAAGAACCAATTAGCAAAACAACAAAAATCACCAAGCCGATGTCGCACGGGGGACGTGCAACAGAGGTCTGATCCTAACCTAACCTTAGTACATTTATATTCAGTAATGACACCCCTTTGCACCATGCATGACTTAAATATACACAATTTCATATTCAAGTATTCCATATATTACAACCACATAATATAATTGATACGACCAAAAAATTGATGTCTTCTCTCAAGTACAAGGGCGTTAAAATAATAAATAACCCGGCAAGACCGAGGTCGAACCACAGGGAGGTTAATTGTATAAATTATAAATAACAATAATACAACAACAATAACAATAACAATAACAACAATAATAATAATAACAATAATAATG